>NC_084737.1:34510071-34587571 GCF_033978785.1 Entelurus aequoreus
AAAAACACAAGTGTTACGTTAAGGGCTGCGGCTGTCAATTTTTTTGGTAACGGAGTAATTATCATTTAGACACCCACACACCACCGCTTTAATGTGTATTGCAGTGTCGGTGCAGAAACTATGTCCGCATATTTAAGGTTTCGGGCACTCCATGCAGTTCGGTCTTTATTCATTTTTAGTAGTTAGACGCATTCAACGAACATAATATAAATCAAAGCTTTTTTCTAATCAAATTAATTGGTTAATCATTGCAGCCCTATTTGTGTTTATATTTTTGTTGATTGTATACACAACGGAACCCGTTGAAGTTGGTCCTGTTTGTGATGCCGACCCATCTAAGTTCAACCACTTGCCATGTCTTGTTTCACTCTGTTATTGATATTTCTAAAAAGTGTCTGCTAGAGTCAAAGACGTGGACTTATGGTCGGCCATTTTTCATCAAATTTGAGACACCCAAAAGTTTCAGTGAAAAATGGATGCATATGTGTTAATGTGTTATATTATTATCAGCTTCCTCATTATTGCTAAGCAGTGTACTCCAGCTTAACTACTGTCAAGTTGTACAGCATTAAAATGTGCAAAAAGTGACTCTTTGTTCAGTACGAAATACGCTTTAAAAGCACGGCAGTATTAACCTGGATTCTATACACATTTAGTTTTTTTAGATTGCTTGCCACCAGAGGAAATATTTGCATATGTAGGGAAGCTTTATTGTCATTGTAGTCAACACATACAATAAAATTGCTGCAGCAGCTCTGTTCGGTAAAAGTAAAAAATATTGTAATGTCGGCAGAATGACGATGAGGCAGGATGATACAGAATCATAAATCTGACTTTTATTGGTGTCTACAGAACAACACTGTATACCTTTATAGTAAGACTTCACACTTCAATGCAGCCAACTGGGCTCGACAAATCTTCTTCTCTCATGAGCTTGTGGCTCAAACTAACAGGAAACAACACTGCATACCCGCTACAGCCCAGCTGTTGAATCAGAGCTCAGAACCTTACAAATTACTCATGTCGCTACAATATCATACAAAAACAGAATGTTCAAAATTTTCAAAAATGCACAAATGAAGAAAAACGATGTCAACAAACTGCCGTAGGTTCAAATACACTTTATTATTCCTTGCACGTCTGACGGAAGACACAAGTAAATTAAAACTGTTTCTACTATTGTTTATTGTATGTAAATATCAGTCAGCCAATCTGTGGGGTGCCGAGAGAATCGGGTTTCACAAAAAAATGGACATACTATGTATAATGTATTTAAACACATGTAGAAATGATTGAAAGTCATCAAGAAATCAAAACAAAAAGTGCAATACAAGTTTCACAGTGGCAGTACTGTCATATTGCAGGCAAAAGGCAGATACAAACAGTGAAGTGATAAACGGTTGTTCATGATCGTCCAAAACAGAATCTGCAGGCTTCAGCTGTCTGCCTCATGTATGCAGGCATATGGGTGCACCAATATGTGTTTGGGCTTGCTAATATAGGTGTGCATGCACGTTTTTAGGAGATGAGGGGGCACATTGTCCTTAGCTGCTCTCTTTTTGGCACCGTTGCTTCAAGGTCTCCATCACTTTACCGTTTGAGAATGGCAACAACAGCCAACACAGCCCAGCCACCTGTGCCAAGGTGTTCTCCATCACACTTCTCTCGCGCCTTCTTTGCATAATTGCCCAGGTAATTGTGGAGTAATTGACTGCTTCACCTGCTCACTGCAAGTTCTGGCTTTGTTTAATAAACAGCTGGAATATGCACCACATGCTGTTGGAGAGAATAGGAACATATTAAGGCAGAAAATGTTGGGGGCGGGCTTCAGACTACAAAATAAAATAAGTGGTTGACAGAAAAGAGCCTGAATACAGAGTGCACATATTCACATTTTCCAAACACGGACATAGTGATTAAATTCTCCAGGCAAGTCCTGAACTTGCTAAGGCGAGCTTATTATTGGCAATGCAAAGCAGTGAGGTAGAAGGTTATAAGAGTGGGAGACGGATACACTTAGACAGTGGGCGGAGATGAGGTTGCAAAGAGCATGTGCAAGAGTGTAGTTTTAGGCACGAGTGACGGAGATAGCTGGATATATGAAGCTACAGCAAGAAAGGAAAGAGGGGTGAAGTGAAGCCTCTCAAGGCTAATGACATTAAGGAAGTCTGATGAATCGACACCCACAGAGTGTTATTGACGTCCCCTGAGCCTGCCCAAGCAGAGCCAGCCTCCTAGCCAGGGTATCGGCCAGCCCTGCTCCTTAATTAGACTGCCTGATTAGATTCCCTCGGTTGTGCCCTCTCTTGGGGTGAACGTGGTGGCATGATGGATGTGATGGTCAGGATTATTAGAGAGGGGTGTCACCCATGTCCCGCCTGGGAGGCACCAGACGATGGGTTTGACCAGTCTCGGCAGGGGTGTGGAGGAAGAGTGCAAGGGGTCTCTTATTGAGGCTGTCAATCATTGCTACTTACATTGCAAATGTTGTCTCTGCAAGAAAATGGACAGCACTAATTCCCATTTAATTTCACTTTGCATTACATATATGAGCTTCCTCAAAATTATTGCTGCACAATTATTGGCATTGCAACGGTTAGCAATATTTGAGTTTGTTCACTAATCTTTTAAACATGATGCTGACATTTTGGACTCAGATACAACAAGTTATTAGCATGGATTGTCGCAGTGTGCTTTTACAATACTCATGTTCCTTAAATTTGAAGCGTTTGTCTAGAATGTGTCCTTAACCTATACGTTCTACATTCCCTAGTAGTGACAGTCCCTTATAACCATTCATCACCATCTTGGCTCCTGTGGTGAAAAAAATGGGGCAGGTCAGGTAAGTGTCCCAATTCAGCATGTGAACTGCAACAACTAATGATAGAGCCTGCTGTTTCCTTGAAAACTTACTTTCTTGGATGGCTGGGAAGCCAGCTAATGACCTGTCTCAGAAGAATTAGCGTCTCTGACACCCTGCAAAACACACTTTACTGAGGTCAGAGGAGCTTACAGATTTCCAGCCTCAGGTCAGACAACTGAGGTGTGTGTTGGAGGGAATCTGCTTTATAAGTGGAGAAAATGTGTCATCCCATCCTATGTTGTGGTGACTTCAATGGCAAGTTTCCATTTGTGCATCCCACTCAGTTAAGACACTCTTGCAGTTGTTCACCTGATAAGATTATTTTCTTTTTTGAAAGCTGGCATTCAACCCACCAGTGTGTGTTCAAGAGTCCTCTTACACCCACTAAATAGCTTAGTGAATGTGCCTTTGCTCAAGCACCTCCATATTTCTTCACAATAGCACCAAGTTGTTTTCAAGTACAGATTGGTATAATGCTCCATTATGCGGGGTATCGTATTGAATACTGCATTACATTGATTTACAGTATAACTGCAGTCAATCTGTCAGGCTGCCGCTGTTGAGGCGACTCTGTGACAAATATACAGACAAGCCATAGCCAAAGGGAACACATAGATTAACACATGTGGATGCATACATCAGCATTACCCAAATATCTAAAAAAAACAGGCATACGCATACAGTACATGCTGACAAATTGAAAGACATCAGTTCATGTACACACATCCACCCACACACGGGTGTCTGCTGGGAACTGGCAATGTCTCTCTCCTTATTTCACAGCAGCACCTGGTGGTGACAAAGAGCACAGAGGAGACTCTCCCAACAAGGTGAGGATAGCAAGCGAAATGAGGAGACAATAGGAGAGAAAGTGCTGAGGTAAAGCTGAAAAGAGGACAAGTGGAACCAGACAGGACAAGGTCAGGAGAGAATATGAGAGTAGATGACAAAAAAGGTGAGGATGAGACAAGGAGAGGTGATGAAAAGAGAGTGAAAGTAAGGTGAGGTAGCTCCCCGCTCAGGCAAAATCCCCCCTTTGTCCTATCCAACTCTGGTCTTCTAAATTTCACTTTCAATTAATGTTATTTGAGCTTCTGCCAAAGTTTGATGGATTTTAAGTGCAGTGTCAAAGCCAAGATGCCTAATGAATGAAAAGCCCCCCTCCCAAATTGATTTCTGGCTATATCAAACCCAGGTATTCAATTATCTGCCAGAGCTGCCCCTGAGGAACTTCAAAGTTGTGTACGCACCCGTATAGAGGAGGAGGAAAGGGAGGGGGAGGGCAGAACCGGAGAAGTTCTGAACTGAATGCAAATAACTCCATCCCGGCATAGTGTCAGAACAGGTGGCCCAGTGTTGGTGCTGGTCCTGATGAATGAGCTGTTGAAGTGGAGCCCATTTCTGTCTGGAGCTTGTGGCGGCTCCAATTCTGCCCAGTTAAGCATTAGGCCCCGTCTGCCAAGAAGGCTTAATTGAAGGAATCATCACAGGGACCACGACAGATCTGGTGTTGCGGGGACCAAATTGTCTGTCTGCCTGAACAGACTGTAACATTATAATAGTGTTAATTATTGTTATATTAAATAATAGTGTCCGACCAGGACCGGAATCATTTTAATTACATCACAGTCTGTGAGGATAGCTGCAATTATGTCACTGGTTAAATGATGCTGCTGCTGGGTGTGATGATGCTTTACTGTGCTTTGTACTCATGCACTTAGCAGCATATCAAATGACTTGTTACACCTTGTAACAGAAGAACCAATGGACTAAACAATAATGTAATTAACAGCTAATATGCGTGGTTATTCTTTTTACCTTGGTCAAGTGAAGTTTGTTTGGATTAGAAGGACTCTAGAAAGATCTCTTCATTTTGCCTTTTTGGTTTCTCCAAGACAAGTTTTTAAATAGTGTCAGACTGAGGGTAATTATTGTTCAGTCTAATTATAAGTAACACTTATTGGCGATATCCTACAAAAACCAATCAAAGCCATCTCAAAATTGCACCCCAAAAAGACAAGCAGCTTCTGCACCTGCGCACCGTGTAACGAATGTTTGACTTAACTAATGAACGACTAAATGCAATTATAACATGCTATCTCTGAAATTAGGCCTGCCATGGTGTTAATTACAACAATTACTGAAGATGTCAACTGTACGCGGATAGGAGGTGTGTCGGTTGAGCGAGTGGCTCACAGGGGGAGGGAAGTTGCTTTGTTTTCAGGGATGAACTATAGATGCTTCTTTGATTCATGATGCCGCCTTCGTGGAAAATATCACCTTTGCCAAGTTAATTTTGAAAAGGCCAGCATATTTGGGCAAAGACAATCAGTCTGACCTTTCTGAGAACAGCCCCTGTTTTCACTTTATCACCTTTTTTAACTCCCCCCCCACCAACCCTCCTACTTTGTGTTCTTCTCTTTTGCATTTTCATAGTTTTCTGCTTGGTAGGACTTATATGCATCCTTTGGGGCAACATGCAAATTCAAATCACCAGTGTTGTGTTCCCTGCTGGAGAAACACATATATTGGAGGCTGCCTTCAATATAAAAGCTAGCTAGGAAACAAGTGTTTATGTAGCCAGACAATTGTATTCTCCTGCCTGAGTACCTCACTAATAAAGATGGGCAGATGATTCTGTTGGGCTTGTTTATGCTTTCTTTCTACATAGATGACTGGGGTATCAGATCTCTCGACAGATAATGTCTCGTGGCTAATTTGCAATCCTCCGACCGCAACATTAGGTACATTTGTACACCCTAATTAGATGGACATATTCAGTGTTGTGGTTATAAATGTAACATTCTGCATTGATGCTTTGATAAAGCTCGGGTGTGGATATGGCCGTGTACAGTTGATCAAAATACCCTAAAGATTATTAACCATGTTTGTTTGTAGAGATTATTTTAAAAAAATATCAATGGCCCCAGATAGAGAAGTGATCAGTGGCAAGGTCTCTCAAAGAGATAAAGATGAAAGACCATGCTGAATAATCACTGCACTTGCAAAGGGGTGTCTCTACTTTACCTCTCTAACAATTTTAGCTGAAAAACGCACATGTTGCTCTTATGGAAAATGAAGAAAATGTGTCTCCTGCTGCTGTCTCAGTTACCTGCTGTTTTCACAGAAAATTAGCCAGGTGTCCTGATGGGTGAATCCTGTGTCTCACAGGAGATTTACCTGTCAAGGTAATCTACGGTTTCTATACATTAACAACCTAGTGCCTCTCTCACTGTCTTCCTCCTCCTCCTTTCATACTCAGTGTTATCCAATCAGTTACAGACATAAGCACAACCCTTGGGTGTCATGTCACCACCACCTGTATTTCCGGTATATGGTTCAAACTATTTGTATGCAGTCCAAGATGTCTGTCCATAGAAGAGCATCTGCCTTGACCTGGTTCCACCCAGGCATCAGGCCAGCACTCTAGGGTGACTCTTCCACCTGAGGCATTCTGGACTGGCTACGGGCATTTGGCAACCTATCTCTTTCTGTATTTGTTAAGGAACACGCTTCCGTTTGACCATCATTTGGGTTTGAGTGATGTTACTGCGGTCATCAGGAAAGTCCTTCCCTTCAGCCATGTCCCCAGTGGTTTACTGCTGCCAAAAAGTCATCACAAGATTTTGTCTTTAGTGACTCCCAGTCAATCTTCTCCTGATACTGTTTTTTGTTGTCTTATTATAATTTAATGTGACTCGCAGAAGTAATTGTATTTTGTCGTCAATCCAGACAAGAGACTCTGGCCTCTTGCGTGTGTTTGCTATCATCTGGTTTTTGTGTTTATATGGTGTGTAGTGGAAGATGACAGACTTCATGAACACTTAATGCCCTCTGTATTCATCTTTAGTTTTGGTGTCTGGTGGCTGTCTGTGTCTGTTTATAGTGCCACATGTACAGTATGTGTCGCATTTGTGTTTTCAATCAGGGACTTGTTCCCTTCTGGAACACTAAATTAGTCTCAAATAATCAGGACTCAAAATTAGCTTTCTACAACACATGGAAACACCTTAATCTGATTGGGTTGGCTTTTTTAAAATTGAAATAACAAACCTAGATTATACGATTTGAAACTTGTTTTCTCCGGAATGTAGTGCGTTATCAGTGTGGCAATATCCATGGAGAACCAAGACGGTGCTCTTTTCTACATTGTACACAAGCGAAGAAGAACAAGCCGGAGGGTGGAGCGCCGTTTACAAGGTATAGCTATAGAAGCTAAAATAAGTATTTTTAAAGCATATGATAAAATACAAGCCTACCAGTTTAATACGTGTAAGAATGTTCCCAAAGAAGAATCTTTAAATACGAGACATTAAGCGAGCACATAGCCAGTTGAGAGACCCGGGGGACAGAAACCTCTCAACAGCCGTATTTTGTCACAAAAACGTTTTTGTATATACAATGGAATTATTACAGAGTAAAAATAACTCATATTTTTCTTTACTTAGTAGACAACAAAATAAATAACACTAGATCACATGACTTCAAGACAGCATTTATCTCATTCATTCAAATCATCCACAACTACATTGTTATTCATACTTTATTGATACTGATGTAAGAATTAAACATTGATAAACAACAGTTAAGACCGTCATTAACGTGTGAACTAGCAATCAAAAGTAATTCACCGCGTAGTTTGTATTTACAGTAGTGATGGTACAAAATATGCCGAAGCTTCAAGGCGAGTAATGTAGGGGGTATCAAGGCTTGCTTCATGTAGGGTAGGAGCCAGAAATGATGACGAGTGAAGCCTCGCTGCCAGGCCGCACCACGTGACTGCTTTGAGATGTGGTTGATTTTGCCGGGAGATTCGACAACACATAAACCGCCCAAGCTCCACTGAAAATGTGGGCTTTTGAGAGTTGTAGTCAGATTGGAATCTGGATAGGGAATATACATATTTGTTTATATTATTATACAATTTGAAGGCAAACTTAATCCAAACCGTCTACCGCTTCATCAGCAGTGTAAAAATGCTGACTTCTGGCATTGTTTCAACAATCCTCTGATAGTTTATTTATAAGTGGTTGATTTATATAGGCTAGTAAGGTAAAGTTTTGTACCTGACAAGTTAAATCCTCTGATAGCATAATTGTGTACGTGCATGCCTTTTATGCCACCACATGTGGGTTCGATCCTCGACATCTAAATGTGCATGTCCCTATCAACATTATGTTTATTGAGGCAACCCATGCTGTATTTGTATAACAATACAATAAAAACATATTTCATTATACATGTTATTTCAACTAGCAAAACCATTTGGTCAAACATTGTGGTTCATTGTCATTTCCAAGAGCCATAGTAGACATAACAAAATTCAATGCATCACACATTTTGTGGTTAAGATACAGCTGTTTGTAATTATACATTTCATTCAAGTGGCTCAATGCCTCATGAGGCTTCATCTGATCATCACTCATTAACAGTAAATAGTCAAACACGGACAAAATAGCGATCTTTTTCCTACGTGTCTGACGATCATAATAACCGCCGGTGTCATTTAAACAGTTTGAAAAATTACCAACAACACCAAATAGCAGTGGAAAATTGTAGTTATCGGCTAAACCTGAAGCTTGAAAGCTACTAGCGTGTCTTTCCTAGCTTATCCAGCATGTAGCATTCTCTTCTTCTATTTACATTCCCACATAGCTAAACAAGCTCACGTGTGGCAAACAGTCGCATTAGAAAAAGAGCATGTAAACTGGGACTTCAATCATCCATCCATCCATTTTCTACCGTTTGTCCCTTTTGGACTAGTGTCTTTTTTTTATTCCAGCTGCATTCGGGCGGAAGGCGGGGTACACCCTGGACAAGTCGCCACCTCATCACAGGGCCAACACAGATAGACAGACAACATCCACACTCACATTCAACCTATCCCCAGGTGCATGTCTGAATAAAACTAATTTAGTGCATTGAAACATAATGTGTCTTAATATAAAAAATAACTTACGCATTGTTCTAAATTGAATTAATTCTACAGATAAGGCTGACTTCTCCTTTGATGATAGGCTCAAAATAAAGCTGAAGTAGTCTGCTAAATGGGTCATTTTGAGGGCCATTTTTTATCCTTGGACAGGAGAACAGAAGGTGGGCGTCAGTCACAGTGGGAGAGCCCAGGGACAAAACAGCCCCTCTTGGGAGGCGTCCCTATAGTAAAGAATGGCTGAAGCAGAGTATTCAGTGGCCCCAGCAACAACCAAGTACTGTCCTGCTTTGGCACCCAGGAGACAGAGTCAGCAAAGTGTCCCTGCAAGCAGCAAGACCAGAGTACTGGATTCATTGTGTGCATTATGTTTGTGTTCTAGCTTCCTCTACTTTGCTTGTACCTATACAGCACACATTTGTACATTCTATACTTTTTAGCCAGGCAGTGAATAATGCTATGCCACACAGGTCAACTAAAGGTTCAAAAGACACAAGTGCATGTTTTGGTGCAGAGGAAAAAAGGCTTTGAAAGCACATTTAGGTTCCTCCAGGTTTAAGTGCTTTGTGCCTTTTTGTCACCTTAGTTTGGTGACAGTAAAATGGAAGCGAATGCATTATTCCACGGCTGCTCATATGGTGTTATTTACTTTGTCGGCGGACAGGTAGATCACATTACTATGAAAAATAAGCCCTGTGTGACATGCTGCATCTCCTCGGTTCAAGGATACGGGCGACCATCACTAATCCACTAAGTAAGTGTGTTGGCCACTCAGCCTTGCTCTTCAGGGGACAAAGTGCTAGCGTGTGTAGTGTACATGTACGACACATGATCCAAACAAGTAAGCAGCGGGTCACATTTGAAGCCTGACAGCCAGAACAAGAGGTGGGCCAATGGGTGCAGAGAAGTCTCCCGCGAGCTTACACCTGCTTAGACTGTTGGCTGGCCCATAAAATATTAACTGTGGCTGCTTCCCTATTGAATTGGATGATAGAGTAGTAAAGGGTGAGGTCTGCCTCACACAGAGTTTAATGCGGGCCCCTTAAGGCTACCACTTGGTCTGAAAAATAGGGGCTCCCCTTCTTACCATCCCTCTTGTTCCCTCATTTCATCACTCTCTTTTTGGACTAGTGTCTTTTTTTTATCCTCCTCTTCTGCCCTGATGTTTTATTCCTTCTCTTCCTTTTGCCTGCTTTAAGCAGGAAGTACAGAAAGCAAAAATGAGTGTGAGAGAGATTGTGAGCGGCGGGTTTAATATTATCAGATGGCCAGCGAATTGGCTGCTCCGTCTCAGCCGGTTGTCTGTCCTCTAGCTGTGTTTTCCAGCATGTGTAGAGGAAATGGTTGTTCTATTGCGATCTCGGTTTTATGAGGCATGAAGGCGCTTTCTCATCTGTGCACTGTTTTATTTTTTTCCCCCTACATTGTCACAATCTTTCTCTTCTACAGGAATGCATTAGAACATCCCTCAGCAGGGGAAAATAACAAAAACAGACCATAACACAGGTAAATTAAACAGATTCTACGCTATGTCTTCTTAACTTTGAAGATGTTCAGCATTCATGAGTTTCTGATTATTTACTTTGTGATCTTTCAGTTCTGGTGCTGTGTTTTGTTCAGGAGGTAAGATAATAGAAATGTACATTATTATACATTGTACTAGGGTTGTACGGTATACCGGTATTTGTATCGTACCGCAATACTAATAAATCATATTCGATACTATGAAAAGTACTGGTCCACCACACCCCCGGTACC
Source organism: Entelurus aequoreus (assembly GCF_033978785.1). Lineage (NCBI taxonomy): Eukaryota > Metazoa > Chordata > Actinopteri > Syngnathiformes > Syngnathidae > Entelurus > Entelurus aequoreus. Next base: position 34,520,625 of record NC_084737.1, read on the forward strand.
CTCATCGTGTCATTGCTGGTTTACGAACAGACGAACATGTTCGGTAGCACACAATCACGAAGTACTTACAAGCAGACACAGTGTGTAGACAGAAAAGGGAGAACAGATGCATTTTGGCTTAAAAACTAAAGATAAAGGTGAAGTTAAAACACTGAAACGCCCTCAGGAAGAGGTGCTTTTAAGACATGGCTAGCTAGCTAGCGGCTAAAGTCCATCCGGGGTCGGCGGTGTTTTAGGTTTTTCTAAATCACTAATCCTGGTCTCCATGGCGACAAATAAAGAAAGTTTCTTACATGTATCATCCCTGCGGGACGAGGAATAGCTAAACATGTTTCACTACACACCATAGCTCACCGGCGCCAAAATGTAAACAAACGCCATGGATGGATCTACACCTAATATCCACTGTAATGATACCAAGTACAGGAGCGTGTCTAGTCGATACTACTATGATTACGTCAATATTTTTTGGCATCACAACAGCTTCTTTCAGTTTTTAAAAATGTATATTATGTTTATAAACTCAGGAAATATGTCCCTGGACACATGAGGACATTGAATATGACCAATGTATGATCCTGTAACGACTTGGTATCGGATTGATACCCAAATCTGTGTTATCATCCAAAACTAATGTTAAGTATCAAACAACAGAATAATAAGTGACTATCAAATTTAACAGAAGTGTAGACAGAACATGTTAAAAGAGAAAGTAAGCAGATATTAACAGTAAATGAACAAGTAGATTAATAATTAATTTTCTACCACTTTTGACAAAATAATAGAATGGAAAATGTCAATATACAGGTATTACTGCATATGTCAGCAGACTAAATTAGTTTTAATTTGTTTACTTACTTACTAATACAAGACAAGTTGTCTTGTATGTTCACTGTTTTATTTAAGGACAAACTTGCAAAAATACACATATGTTGAATGTACCCTAAGATTTTTTATTAAAATAAAGCTAATTATGCAATTTTTTATGGTCCCCTTTATTTAGAAAAGTATTGAAATAATTTTGGTACCTGTACTAAAATATTGGTATCGGGACAACACTATATTGTACTACGCTTCGAAATTCACTGCCTGTTAAAGAGTTTGCATTTTTCGAACACATCTTTGCATGCATACAAAACCAAGTATTTACATGATGTGTAAATTAGAATGTGACCAAAATATTGAGGCACATAGTGAAACAAGCTGTGTTTTGAATGTGAACTTATCTCCTAAATTGAGAGAAGAACATTTCTTCTCCAGTCTTCCTGCTACTGGATTCATAATGTTTTCAGCGATTGCTCATTGAGAGTCATTGAGTCAGCCTCTCAGCCCTCAAACTCGCTGACCACTGACTCTTCGAAGTTTTTAGATGTCTTCCTGTTGACTTATTTTTCTTACTTTTCTCCGACTCTGACAAAAGAGCAGCTGCAGGAAGCAAAATGAGAAAATTAAAACCATTGACATTTATCTCAAACGGAGGTGGAATGAACCACAGGGAGGCAGTTGGAACGATGCAAAAAAAACAAGGTTTTATCCTTTTTATTCGTCCTGCTCAAACAAGATTTATTACCTCACAAATATTGTTATGTTTTAGCAACTGATTTACACTGTCTGGGGTTTATATGACAGTGAGGGTTTTACTGTTTGGGCTGTTATTAACATTTCTCGCTTGATTTCATCACAATCACGGAGCATGGTTACATTTACAAGCACATGAGTGAACACATTTAGGACCGCAAATGATGCTGCTTTCACCTAAATATTGCCTCTAGATCTGATTTTGTACATCGGTAATTTGTGTACATCACATGAAATAAGATGTTCAAATCTAATGTGAAAAGATGAACTACATTAAATCAGTATGTAAGCATTTTTTTTCAATTATCAAATCATTGTAGTGTCCTTCAATTGAAGAAGAACTGCACTTTTTTGGAAGTTTGTCTATCATTCACAGTCTTTATGAGAGACAAGAACACATGTTGGTTTTTTTTATGCATTCTAACTGACTTCAAACCCCGGCCGAGTCATACCAAAGATTATGAAAATGGGACCTATTACCTCCCTGCTTGGCACTCAGCATCAAGGGTTGGAATTGGGGGTTATATCACCAAAATGATTCCCGGATGCGGCCACCGCTGCTGCTCACTGCTCCCCTCACCGGTTAAATACAGAGGATAGTTTCACCACACCTAGTGTGTGTGTGTGACAATCATTGGTACTTTAACTTTAAATAAACTCTAGCAATAGTCAGCTAATATTAGGCCTTTATCCACCGCAGGAATCTTTACAGGAATGTTCCCATTTACCCGGGTACATAAAGTACCCAGCTGTGTTTCCACCAGAAACTACCCGGGTAGATTAAGTTTAACAGGAACTATAGCTCCTTGGCAGGAACCTCAGAGGGGTGGGCTGTGCTATCAAACGTTGATTGGTTGAACACAGTTGTGGCGTTTCTCAAACTTTGTATTCGAAGTGCGAGGATACCTTTAAATACCAGACATTTGCTTCAATTCTCTTTTTCTGCTATATAGTACATGATAGAGAGATAGCAATGTTTAAAACTAGTTTTCAAAAACATTATTTTTAAAAGTTCAATTAGGTTATCTGGTTTAAACCAATGCAGAGAACGTTGCATGCTGATTTTTTCATCACGCTTTTGGTCTTAATTCACTCACCATTGGAAGTTGCACCGTAAAAAGTGTTGGGGTTAAGATGAAACCTTATTGGGCAACATACAGCATGGTATCTTTTTGCCTCCACATTAATCTGATCAGCCACTATTGAAAGTAAACTTTGCATCCAATCACCTTCAAATTTGTTTCGAAATTGGCCTTGTCCAAACATGTCTTCATGTGGATTTATAAACAACAGGTTTTTTTTAATAAAACAAACCACCTGGTGTGTCAGGTAATAACACTTACAACTTGAAATACATTTGCAAAGTATTTTAAATTAAATGTCTTGGTGTTTTCTGGTTTACATATTACCCTGTAATGTAGTCAAGAAAATGAATAACAGGGCTCTCGTCTTTATGTCGTCACTTGTCTGCTTTATATGTTGATTTCCTAGATCTAAGCATGGGAAGTAAAAAAAGGATGCAGGTGGAGCAAAAATCAGAAAACCTCCAACATAAAAGCCAAACTTTTCAGTATTCGATCACGTAATTAATTTTTCAGCTGTAGTCACAGTGAGCAAGGGTTGCCAAATTCATATCTCCCACTCTTTGCATATCATTCCCTCAACCCCCACCGCTCTCCTCTAGCGGTGTAATTGACAGGCTTCAGCTGTTAAGACCTCCAGCAGCTCTTTCTTCATTTGGAGACACTTTGTCTGTTTTAATCAGGGCTTTAATTGGCAGGCGGGCAGTGGGTGATTGGCCCCAGGGGCTGGGGCAAAGAGGAGACATTGACTTTCTGGGCATACCAACTCATGCTTGTAGTATGTCCTTTTCTCCTTCTTTATGTCATCCTTTCTTCATATTGTACTTTCCCAACCTTCTCTTTTTGAAAGCCGGGTTCTGTATTTTATTTCTTGGTGAATGCTTGTGTCTGCGAAAAGTCTCTCTGTATTGTATTTGAACTGGGCTGCAGTGATTTTAAGTGACTTTTTTTGTTTACTTTTATGGCAGCCCGATGCAGTATGTGCCTCACTCCTGTAAGTGTCACTCAATGTGAGACACCAGGATTTTTTTTCTGAGATTCGGCCTCCCACTGCAGTGCTAACAGCGCCAGGGGACAGAATAGATTGGAAACGAGTGAAAAAGAGGCGTACGGTGAGTGTAGATAAAGAAAGAGACTATGTCACAGAATCCACGTCAGAGTCTGTCTCCTTGTGAGCCATGACTTGTTTGTCATTTTAAAAAACATGACATTTTCATGTGTACTGAAGCATGTCTTTGTGCCAGCCTGTGTTACTCTGTGTGCGCCTGCATTCTACAGCACACATCAGGGAAAAAAAACAACCTTATAATCAACAAGCACCCTGTGTATTTTGCCAGGCCAATTAAGAGTCATTCATTTGCTAATGAATGCCCTGTTGAGGTCTAAACTGCTCCTCAGGGCTTGCAGACATGCAGTCGGCACACTCGCAGCCCTCAGCAAAGCTCAGCGCCACCAGCATAGTCATCAGCCTGTGCCCGCTGTTGTACACACGCCTTTGCATTGCCCACTCAGCACATCTCACCAGCAGCAGCCCCTAAACACTAAAAAGTATAATTGAATTCATTATTTCCTGTTTTATGACTTGTTCCGCTGTGGCTTTAATTTGTCCTGTAAAAGATGAGGCCGGTCGGCATTTCCTCCATCCTTATGTTCCCTCTAGTTCCCCTCTCCCAGGCTCCCTTGTTCTTGTGGCTAGCCTGGGATTTTATGAGGCGGGGGTCTCTTGTGGCGTGGGAGCCAACTTTACCACTAATCATTTCCTCAAGGTTACTACTGTTATGCCATGCAGAAAGAAAGAGATAGAGATGTGCTCCCAAGTTGTGTACTAGTTACTTCCTTAATGCTCCTAACTGCTCGACCTTTACAATGACTCCATCCAAGCTGCAAATATTGCCCATCTGTGTATTGATCTAGTCACGAAAATATAATCTGAAGACATCTCCTGTGCCTTCAGCTTTTTGGAAGAAAGCATTCAAGGTCATGAATTGCATTTTAGTATTTGTGATAATAGGCTTTTATTTCAGACTTAGCTGGTCAATCTTGCTCGACTCTACTTTCACATAATAACTCAATGAATGCACACTACCCCAACGGCCATTCGCATATGGAATAAAAAGTGGCTTGTGTTTTGTTATTGCCCAGAACAATCAGAGCTTACTTCTACGATGTCAACACAAAATTTGAATCAGACCATAAACCATTATGGCACTTAAAGAGAAAAGAACAGCGGCTGTTAATCGGCAGAGTGCACTTCTGGCTCAAGATGGATCTATTGTGCATTTTTAGTACATCCGGTGTGTATTCAGTAGTTGCGTAGTGTATCAGTAAGGATAAGAGTTTAACAGATGCACGATGGATTTGTCTGTTTGGCAGAGCGATGAGACATCCTCAACATAAGAGGAAACACAGCAAGAACCAGAAAATACCTTGTGTCTTATGCAATTGAAAAATGTAGGCCACCTAGCTGGTACAGGGGTAAATATAGGTCTCCCTTTGTTCCTGACATGTGTGGGTCGAGCTCTGATGATGTCATGTGCACTTGTCTCTATAGCAGGATCCTCCGTGGGCGGTTCTGCCTGGCACAGACATAAAGCGGTATTTGATAAAATGTGACTTAACAGAAGCTCAAAATACAGACTGATATGAGCACTGTGTATGTGAATGTGACAGAGATGCAGGAATAGACATTTAAAGAAGAATGGGAGTAAGAAGGAAGGCCTTTTGGTGGGTAGCTGTTCGTTAAATTAGTAAGCACAAGACGGGGGCGTTCATATCTGTTACAATGGCGTTGCACTTGATAACGCTATCTATTTTCAGGAGTTGGGGTGCATTGTGTGTAACGTAAGCACTGTCAAAAACAGCATTTAGCTCCTTACTTCCTTTGGACACAGAGCATCAAGTGACACAAAAAAGACAGGATGTATTCAATGTGCATTGGAGTAGCTCAAAGGGGTGGAGGGTGTTTTGAACACATGCCTGGCACGTAGGACTCAGCTGAGCAAAAGAGCTTTGTATCCTCCTCACCAGGGGAAATAAAGAGAAGGTGAGACAAAAAACTTTTCCACTGCCCCAGGCTACTGTTACCTGGCAGCCACTGAGGAATTTAAAATATTATTCTGCTGCTGCATATATTCCAGACTTCAGTGAGAGACACCTCAGAGAAATACTCTCTTTCTCCTAAGGAGTATACTACTAAAGGGGGAGAGAGACTTTGCCAGAAGGTGGTGGCTACTGCTTTGGACATTGTGCCAGTGGATGTCGGAGAATAAGACGATGTTGGTTTTTCCACTGTCATCCAGGCTGTTTCTTTGACTCTACGCTATTTGCATAGGAAGTGTTGCCCCAGCAGATAATATGGGGCAGCTATAAGAAAACTTGGAGCAGATGAAAGGAGGGTGCAAGAGAGTAAGTGATAGTGATGGACGGTGCGATAAAAATAGAAGTGGTGATGGCAGGATAATGCATGGTTCCTTTTGCTGGGGCCGGTTCAGACCTGTCACTGAGACGAGGTAAAAGGGAGGAGGTGAGAGGAAGGGAAAATTGGGAGGGAAACAGGAAGAGAGAAGGTGTGGGTGTCTTTTCCAGGTCAGAGTTATCTCCTAAAAGTGCCTAAACGACACTTGATAAATTATTATAATTATTGTCATCATCCTGGTCAGGATAATTTATCAAAGGCTGAATGTTTGGATTGTTGGCATGTTAGAAACACGTCTATCCTCAACAACATTCACATGTGTCCGTGCTCACCATGTAAGTCTTTTGTCAGCCTAATCTATCAAGGTAAGCCTTGTTCTCAATCGTCTTGCTCCCACTGCTCCAAAACACACAGTGATCAATGGCATGTAGTTCAATATCTCAACTGCATGCCAATAAAGTCAGCCAAGTATGAATTGACTGCAGCTAACCTGACAGCCCCTCGCTTATCCTGTTTGTCAGGACATCTGTCGTTAAGCTGCAACCAGTGGATATGATGTTGATTTACAGTTGCCAAGCTTGGATTTGCAATGAATCCGTGTGAGGTTTGAACATTCTCACAAATCTTTGTCAAATACACGCACATGCTTGAAATATGCCATGATAAACAGTGTATCTGCATTTATAATGTTTCTTAGCAAATCAGTGAATAAACAAAGTAATTGCTGGGTTGCACGAGACGTCACGTCAAGAGGCCATGTGTTCGTACTCGAGCACATGGTGGGCAAACAAGATTATTCCTAGCAAGAAGTCAATTTGAAAGCAAAGTGAAAATGTCGCACACATAAGCTGTTCTCATCTGTGGTAAAAGTTCCAATAAGGATTTTGGTAAAAGTTATTTCAGACTTCCTAAGATAGTCGATCAAATAAGGAAAAATGTTGTTAAAACAAACACTATTGCAAAGAAAGGTTGCTGTTGTGTTAAGCTTGTCACTGTGATCGAGTGGAGCCAAGTCCACAACACCATCAAATTTTGCGGTACTTACATATGAACAGTTTTCTTTAGGTAAAAGACCAAAAAAAAACATTGAGCAACATTAAGCACATATGAGCACATTACCACACACAAAAATCGACTCTTGCAACAAGAGAGACGGGTGGGCATTCGGCCTGAAGCTACCGCCACCAGGGGCACTGCTTCGTTGTCCAACACGCCACGGAGAGGGGGGGCGTGTATTTTACATGGATATGTGTGTGTGTGTGTGTGTGTGTGTGTGTACGGAAGCCTGAAGAGTTGCTTGTCTCTTGAGCTTAGTGCCCTCGCAGAGTGTTTTCGCGATAACACAGCCAGTCAGTCAATACAAGCCAACAAACAACAGAGGTATGTCCATGAAAGACGGCAAAGGAGTTTCGTCACTGTGCTGTTGTCTGAGGGAGTCTCGTAGCAACGACCTTGCCAGCCATTCCAGCAGGATGAAATCCAGATTAAATTGGTTGTGTTTGAGCAGGCGGAAACCATTTTTTACGTTTCACTTTAATTGTCAATTTATGCTCCTCAAATTGATCATAACGTTATCTTGCAGAGCAGATAGCTTCTTCAAGATGTCATCCAGTTTGCGATTTAGTTCAGAAACGACACAAGTCTGACTGCCCACAGCTCTGCTCAGCGTTCAATCATCTGTGGCAGCTTTGGACTATCTTGAACGGCTGACAGCATCTTTCAAATTTGTCAATACCAGGGCAATTTTACTACAATCTGCAGATGTACTGTTATCATGAATCTAAATAGGTAGTTGTCGTCAACATTCTTGACTGAAAGAATTGGCAGGCACACGACCCTCCACTTCTTCCAAGAGTCCAACGTGTGTCCAATAACAAACTTTCTGTCAGGGCAGAGAGGTTCCCCGAACCACAGTTTCTGGTCGAAGAAGATCTTGTCACTTTTGTCGAGAGGACAGCTGATCAATTACATTGTTTAGATTTTGGAGAGCAGTCCAAAAAAGTCTCCAAGAAAGGTAAGACAGGACAAAACGAGACAAAGAAGCAAAAGCAGGAGAGATAAGGTATATGGGAGGGAAGCGTTTGCCTTCAATGACAGCCAGACAAAAAGAAAACAAAATCTACAGAAGTTCGTAGAGTGGCCGTGCTAGCAATCGGAGGGTTGCTGGTTACTGGGGTTCAATCCCCACCTTCTACCATCCTAGTCACGTCCGTTGTGTCCTTGGGCAAGACACTTCACCCTTGCTCCTGATGGCTGCTGGACCGGTACCGGTCCGCGGCCCGGTGGTTGGGGACCACTGCCATACACAATTAAAAAATACACTCACTTAATCAATTTAGTAGACCTTATTGATAATATATTCAAAATACTGTCCACACTTTGACATGTTTAACGCATTTTAGTTGCTTGAGGGACATCGATAGAAAGGACATGGATGGCCAGATATGGTTGATGGATTGAAAAACCTTTTAGGAGGTCAGCGAAGTAAACAAGGTAGGAATGATTCACATACTCCTAATATTAAATGTTTTATCGATAATACTTCATATTTTAGTGGCGGGCAATCTAAAGCCTGGTGTATGCCTTTGCGTCACTTAACTTGCGTAGGCCACGCAGTCTACGCACATATTGGCGGGCAATCTTTTTCGGCGCGCAGTACGTGCACATATTGGCGATATTTATCTGCACGCACATATCCAGGTGGTGTGCATTCTTTTTTGATTGATGATGACTGACTTGTCCAGGGTGTACCCTGCCTTCCGCCCGATTGTAGCTGAGATAGGCTCCAGCGCCCCCCGCGACCCCGAAGGGAATAAGCGGTAGAAAATGGATGGATGGATGATGATGAGCAGCCAGGTTCCAGACGTCCTTGGTCCTTCACTAACCCTAATATATATATATAAGATATTTTTTTACATATGCGTGTTTAAAGTGTTTGTCTGTCTCACCATCTTTTGTTATTCCATCGTGATTCTAGTTCTACTCAGTCCAGGTAATTTATTTGTTGTGCAAATACTCTTAAAGGCACACTGTAATATTTTTTAATTATTCTGTTGCCAACAATGTAAATAGTGGATTTGAATGAGGACCTAACCCGTTTGAATTTAAATACAAAGTTTATGAATGTCACAATAGTACTTTATTAAAGAGGAAATTTGACCTACTGTTTATTTGTTTAAAATGGATCCCCATTAGTTGCTACACAGTAGCCACTAATCTTCCTGGGGTCAAGATAATATCTAAATGAAATCTCAACAATACATACATAGAAAAGACACTCAATAACAAAGGATATGCCAATGAAATACTATACGTAAACAGTACTACAATCCATCATATATTAAATAAAGAATACAAGGGAATAAAAAAACAGCGTATTGGCTTTTTAAGATATTTTTTAAAAGCCCTTACATTATTTGAATACAAATACACAAGGCAGCCTATTCCACTGGGAAGCAGCTCTGTACAACAGTTTTTTGCATAGCACATGTTCTTACTCCTGGTATTATAATGTTTCAATTAGTCTGTTGTCTAGTGGAGTGTGTGTGTCTGTTACAAACTTATGGTATTTAGAGTGTAAGATTGTTGGCCTTGTTGTAGTATGAATAGTACAACAAAAAATACCAGCAGGTTTTTTAGTATGCGCTTATCAACATATAACCATGATAGATTATGGTGTATACTGTCAATAGTAGTCCAAAGTGGGCACTTCAATGCTAATCGTGCGGCCTTATTTTTGCAAAAGTCGCAGCTTTTGAATATCTTTCTTGACCAAATCACGTCAAAGCAATAATCGAGATGAGACACAATGACTGTAAAACTTGTTTGATTGAAAAATCAGTCATACAGTAGGCACAGTTTATAATAACAGAAACAGTCCTGCCCATTTTGCACACAATGTTGTTTATATGACAAGACTAATTCAATTGATTATTTATGGTTAACCCTAACAGCTCAGTTTGCAGCCTTTTGAGAAATGTGTGATTAAGGTCTATATAAATAAATGTTGATTGATTGATTGATTGATTGATTGATTGATTGATTGATTGATCATGTACCTGCTATAAAGAAAAACCTTTTTAAGTAAGTGACAGAGGTTTTACCTTTTTTTATGTATGTTTATCATGCAGAATCATGTATTTTGTTTTACTGTTATTTAGAACACTGCATTTGTATTTTGTTGTCTGACGTACTGAAATACCTCAATCGTTTGCAATATTGTTTAATGTCAGCAATTGTCTTACAAGAAAATTCACTCCATACTTGATGGTGCTAACCATGGTAAATACCATATTAGCTACAGCGGCTCCTGGGGTAGACTCACTGTTTTATGGGTGCCTCCCCTGAAAAAAAAAGTCTGGACACGCATCTGGTGTGCAGAAGCATGTATGCCCCGTCATCCCTGTTGATGGTGTTGGCCACTTGCTTCCTAATTTCCATAGCCGTCTTTATCGATCTCTTGAGTTTATTTGTTTCTGATTAAATTACTTTACTGGCTGCCAGTTGCATGTTGTGTCGTTCCGGTGCATTTCGCGTCTTTTGTGATTTAAAGTTGTGTGCGTCTTTATATTACTGTGTTGTGTCTTTTGTCTGTGTTGTGGCTTTTGCAATCGTGCTTTAGCTGAAAGTTTTTGTGTTGTAATATATGATATTGTCTTGAGGCTTTTGCGTTTGTTTTGACTTTTTTCGACCACCGTACTTAAACCTCTATTTTTGTTTTGGTGATGCCACAAATGGGGAAATAGACTTAACGTTTAACGTCCTTATCATTAAAAGTGCTAAACTTCATATAAAGTCTGCCATTCTTAAATCTAATGTTTTCCTGTGTCCAGTATCAATAAAATCGATCGATTCCCTTTTAAAACGATCTTGGATCGATACCTATCTTCCCATAGGAAAACTTGCCGAGCACAGCTCGATATACTTGAAAATTAGGAATATAAATCAATCAATCGACATATCGAACAATCGTTACACCCCTATAAACTGGATTAGTATAGGCTGCATATTCCACAGCAACGACATACTGTATCTCGATAACATGGAAGTAACTAAATCTAACTAAACATTTATACAAAACCTTAACTTCACACCAACTGCAGACGCAGAATTATATGTAGATGACAGCAAAATATGTTGCTTGTAACAGCAGAGCAACTGCAAAAAATGAACTCCATCCATCCATTTTCTAACGCTTGTCCCTCTCGGAGTCACAGGGGTGCTGGAGCCTATCCCGGCTGCATTTGGGCGGAAGGCGTGGTACACCCTGGACAAGTCGCCCCCTCATCGCAGGGCCAACACAGATAGAAAGACAACATTCACGCTCACATTCACACACTAGGGCCAATTTAGTGTTGCCAATCAACCTATCCCCAGGTGCATATCTTTGGAGGTGGGAGGAAGCCGGAGTATATATATATATATATAGATGTAGATATAGATATATCCATATATCTATATCTATATCTATATCTATATATAGATATATATAGATATAGGTATCACTAGGTATATATATAAACAGACTTGATAATATAAATAATATAAATGATAAATGGGTTGTACTTGTATAGCGCTTTTCTACCTTCAAGGTACTCAAAGCGCTTTGACAGTATTTCCACATTTACCCATTCACACACACATTCACACACTGATGGCGGGAGCTGCCATGCAAGGCGCTACCAGCAGCTATCAGAGGCAAAGGGTGAAGTGTCTTGCCCAAGGACACAACGGACGTGACTAGGAAGGTAGAAGGTGGGAATTGAACCCCAGTAACCAGCAACAGTCCGATTGCTGGCACAGCCACTCTACCAACTTCGCCACGCCGTCCCTGAGATTTGATACCGTTTCATACATACGTATATATATATATATATATATATATATATATATATATATATATATATATATATATATATATATATATATATATATATATATATATATATATATATATATATATATATATATATATATATATATATATATACCCCGGTATTGAGCACTGTATAACGGATACACCACAGAAAGTTCGACTATATATATATATTAGACTTAGACTTAGACTTCCTTTTTATTGTCATTTAAATTTGAACTTTACAGTACAGATAAGATCGAAATTTCGTTTTATTAGCTCATGGTAGTGCAGGATAAAAATGCAATAAGGTGCATATATAAATAAATAAATAGGTTACTGTACAGATAAATATATTGCACATTTTCCAATGCATCCATGTTTATGGATATATGTTATATTGTCTTTTTTATTCCAGCGAGTTAATCCATTTTGGGGGGAGTTGAGGGGATAATTATGATGCGTTCAAGAGTCTTATGGCCTGATGCCTTTCTGTGGTTGTTATTTTTATTGTTATTGTTGTGTTTGCTGTTGTAGTTGTTGTCTCCCTGACTTATCCCTCTCTTGTCCCCACAATTTCCCCTTCTGTCTTTTTTTTTTCTCTTTCTATCCCCTCCTACTCTGGTCCGGCTGCACCAAATAATATAAATCCATTTAATAAAGTCAAATACAAATAATTCAACAAGCGAAGTATCCCACACTTCTCTTTTGTAAAGTAAATCGGCACAGCAAATATTGGCATCTACATCAACAATATGATTTGCCTTAGTAGTTAACAGGACAAAAAAAAAAGAATAAATAAAGGAACCCGTGATTGTCTTCCAGATAACACAAATGTATATTGGTATCTGTAGAAAAAATGTATGGATGGTATATTACTTGGAAGGAAAAAAATCAAAAAAAATGTTTTATATATATATATATATATATATATATATATATATATATATATATATATATATATATATATATATATATATATATATATATATATATATATATATATATATATATATATATATATATATATATATTCAAGGTTTCTGTGGTTTATCCGTTATACAGTGCTCAATACCGGGGTAGAGTAAAATATACGTTAGGTCAGGAAAAAACACAAGAAGCTATATCATCCCTACAAGCCTGTTTCGCAGGTTTCCCTGCTCGTCAGGGGATTTTATAAAATCTTAATCTTATGAAATCTTTTATAAGATTTTATCAAATCCTTTAACTCCTGTGTTATTGCCTGTAATGATGGACAGCTCTACATGGACATGACAACAGCTAGAGAGGATATATTTCACCAGTCAGCCACTAATGCTGGTCATTCCACTTTGTCGAGGCGTGTCCCTGACTTTGGTGAATTTGTGTCCACAGCCGGCAGAAGCTGTGGATTTGTCTTTATAAGTCGAGGTGACACGTTTGCAGCAACCTCACTTCATTTATTCCACTTGTGTAGATTAAGGTTGGCATTACATATAAGGTCACAGCATACATCAATGTTACCTTGACACCACAGCAATGCTAAGCATGATCAGGTGTTGCCAATATTCCACCCCAGCTGGAAATCACTATCAATATCTTGCTTTTGCATTTCACTCGTTCTGCAAATTCCAGTCATTGTCAAGCCATGTCACCTCTTCCCTTCAGATTGTGAGTTCCTGTGGGGATATAGGACAGGTGTAAACACTGGAATGACTCTAAGCCTCACACACTGTGTCAGAACATGTGCGCTCCAGGACAGGAGGTGTGAGGCAGGTGTTAGATGAAGCCTCAGCTCACGAGTGTATTCATCAAAATGACGATGCCCCCCCCCGTGATGACATGTTAATCCCTAACACATCCTCTCCACTGAGGGATGTACACCAGTCAAGCACATAATAAACAAGGAGTTGGGGGACGTCCTTTGCTGACACTAAAAAAAACGAACCACACTAATAAAACTTCTTGTATTGCACAAGTCAACCCTCTGAGCTGTTTAAGTTCTTCTTTGGAAACAAGGGTACGTCAAACTAAAGACCCCTCCTTAGGTTCCTTATGGGAGAAGAAGTTTGACTTTGTTACACAATATATCATATTCAAGATGGTGCCGTCGTGTCTGGCTGGCCGTCTACCGCTCAGTCTGGTTTCAGTTTTTGTTGATTTTGTCCTACTGCACTAAACAGTTTGAGTCTCTGCTGGTGTATGATTGCCAAGAATTGTTGGTTTTTCGACCACCTATCAAAAATAAAGTTTCTTTTGAGTTTGGTGGTCCAAATGTTCTGCCCCCGTTGCTGTCAGGAATACCAGCTCACCTCTTCCGGTTTCCAGCCCTGAGCTTTCCGCGGAAGTGTCGCCGCGGCACCCGTAGTGGCCGGCGGGTAAAGCAGAGAGTACTGTTGGCGTGCTCTTCCAGCGCTGCTCGGACAGGAAATGGATTAAAGGCCTACTGAAATGACATTTTTTTATTTAAACGGGGATAGCAGATCCATTCTGTGTGTCATACTTGATCATTTCGCGATATTGCCATATTTTTGCTGAAAGGATTTAGTAGAGAACATCGACGATAAAGTTCGCAACTTAATGGTCGCTGATAAAAAAAGCCTTGCCTGTACCGGAAGTAGCGTGACGTCGCAGGTTGAAAGGCTCCTCACATTTCCCAATTGTTTACAATGCAGCGCGAGCGATTCGGACCGAGAAAGCGACAATTACCCCATTAATTTGAGCGAGGATGAAAGATTTGTGGATGAGGAACGTGAGAGTGAAGGACTAGAGTGCAGTGCAGGACGTATCTTTTTTCGCTCTTACCGTATCTTAGGTACAAGGGTTCATTGGATTCCACACGTTCTCCTTTTTCTATTGTGTATCACGGATTTGTATTTTAAACCACCTCGGATACTATATCCTCTTGAAAATGAGAGTCGAGAACGCGAAATGGACATTCACAGTGACTTTTATCTCCACGACAATACATCGGCGAAGCTCTTTAGCTACGGAGCTAACGTGATAGCATCGGGCTTAAATGCAGATAGAAACAAAATAAATAAACCCCTGACTGGAAGGATAGACAGAAAATCAACAATACTATTAAACCATGGACATGTAACTACATGGTTAATGCGTTCCGGGCTGGCGAAGCTTAACAATGCTGTTGCTAACGACGCCATTGAAGCTAACTTAGCAACGGGACCTCACAGAGCTATGCTAAAAACATTAGCTATCCACCTACGCCAGCCCTCATCTGCTCATCAACACCCGTGCTCACCTGCGTTCCAGCGATCGACGGAGCGACGAAGGACTTCACCCGATCATAGATGTGGTCGGCGGCCCGGAGACGGTGGAAGTCAAGGTGAGGTCGGCAGATAGCGCGTCTGCTATCCATCTCAAAGTCCTCCTGGTTGTGTTGCTGTAGTCCACCGCTAATACACCGATACCACCTACTTTCTTCTTTGCAGTCTTCATTGTTCATTAAACAAATTGCAAAAGATTCACCAACACAGATGTCCAGAATACTGTGGAATTTTGAGATGAAAACAGAGCTTTTTGTATTGGATTCAATGGGGTCCGAATACTTCCGTTTCAACGATTGATGTCACGCGCATACGTCATCATCTATAGATGTTTTCAACCGGAAGTTTCGCGGGAAATTTAAAATTGCACTTTATAAGTTAACCCGGCCGTATTGGCATGTGTTGCAATGTTAAGATTTCATCATTAATATATAAACTATCAGACTGCGTGGTCGGTAGTAGTGGGTTTCAGTAGGCCTTTAAGCGGTTCCCTTGTTGCTTTCTGGCCCTTCGTGGATCCATCGGGTTACCCTGTACCGGAAATCGGCCCCAATGAGAGACCCTGGACGCACCGCACCTGCTCAGCCCGGTGCCGCCAACGTGGGGTGAATCCCTCAAATTTAAAGTTGCTGTGCCGGGATTCCCGGTGTGCTGCGACGCCGGTCTCATCTCCTGCCAGAATTGGTCTGGTAAACGCCAGATCAGTGGCAAACAAAACGTTTCCACTCAGGGATTTCTTCGAGTCACGCTGTCTGGACTTCCTGTGCATAACGGAGATGTGGCTCGGTGCTGGTGAGTCCAGTGTTTTCTCCGAACTTCTGCCGGCAGACTGTTGCTATTTTAACTCTCCTCGTACCTCAGGCCGTGGAGGAGGAACGGCGACACTTTCTAAAAATTACTATAAATGTAAGCAATGCTTTCCTTCGTCATTTTTCGCCAGCTTTGAAATAACTTTATTTGAGGTGTGTCGCGCTGACGCGGTGCTGTGCGCTGTCATTTACCGCCCTCCCAAATACAATAAGGACTTCATCAATTACTTTTCTGACTTTTTAGCAGGAATTATGCCCCGCTATGATCGTGTCCTCATTGTTGGAGATTTTAATATCCATGTATGCTGTCCCGACAAGCCAATGGTGAAGGATTTTTTAAACCTTAATGACTCTTTTAATTTGACACAGTTTGTGTCTGGCCCCACACACGGACGTGGTCAAACGCTTGATCTTGTCCTCTCATATGGTCTACCTGTGTCTAACTTGGACATTTGTGACAATGTGCTTTCAGACCATATGCCTGTCATATTTGAGGCCAGTTTTAACCGCCTGACAGCTGGAGCGCGCGCTCCTGCGCGTCTCTGTCGAGTTTTTAACCCTTTCACTGCTGGTCAGTTTATTATTGCTTTTAACCAGGTTTCTTTACAATCTGACTCTGTTTTTTCTGACACTGAGAAACTCAGTGCATTGTTTGACTCCACCTGTGACAGCCTTGAACTCTGTGGCTCCTTTAAAAACCAAAAAGGCCAAAACTAAATCAGAACCCTGGTTTAATGAGAGAACCCGTGTGATCAGACGTGAGTGCCGCAAAGCTGAACGCAGGTGGAAGAAGGACAAGCTTCAGGTGTCACTCCAGATTTTAAAGGACTGTTGGCACGGATATTAGAGCACAGTAAAAGAGGAAAAAAGAGAACATTTGGCAAACATTATTGCCTCAAATAGTCTTAATTTCCCCTCTGGGATTATTAAAGTATTTCTGATTTCTGACCCTTGTGTTTTATTCAAAACCATTGACTCTGTTCTTAATGCCCCTCAGCCTACATGTTTGGAACCCTCCTCTGAATTGTGCAATGCCTTTTTAGAGTATTTTATTGATAAGATTGCCACAACAAGGGCTCTCCTTTCTGTTCCGACCTCTGACCCTTCTGTCCCGTTTAACTACTCTGCTGTTTTTAATCAGTTTGAGCAAGTGACTCTGCGGCAGTTACAAGAATTAACTATTCATATGAAGCCCTCAGGTTCCCCTCATGATGCTGTCCCTCCTACATTTTTTAAAGAAGTGTTTTCTTGCATAGGGCAGCCTGTTCTTAACATTTTAAATAGCAGTCTGTTTTCTGGTGTGGTTCCTACCAGTTTTAAACACGCCGTGGTTCAACCGCTTTTAAAGAAACCTGGTCTGCACAGTCCAGTTGTAGCCCATTTTAGACCCATTTCTAAGCTGCCTTTCCTCTCAAAGATCTTGGAGAAGATTGTTTTTACCCAGTTAAACACTTTTTAGAGGACTGTGATATCTTAGAAGTCTTTCAGTCTTGGTTTAAACCCCTCCATAGTACCTAGTCAGCATTATTAAGGGTTTTTAATGACATCCCTCGAACAACAGATTTAGGTGATCATGTGATTTTAATTTTACTGGATCTAAAAGCAGCATTTGATACGGTGGACCAAAATATTTTAATTAGCCGCCTACAGCATCAAGTGGGCATCTGTGGTACTGCTTTGAGTTGGCTGAAGTCATATTTGACTAACAGGACCTTCTCTGTAAATGTTGCTGGTTCTGAATCCTCTGTTGCTCCCTTGACATGTGGGGTCCCACAGGGCTCAGTTTCAGGACCACTGCTCTTTTCTATTTATGTACTTCCCCTGGGCTCAATCCTAAGAAAGCATGATATTTGTTTTCATTGTTATGCCGATGACACACAAACTTATTTTCCATTAAAGAAAAATCATGCCTCTTCAATGCAGCCACTACTTGCTTGTCTTGAAGATATCAAGGCCTGAATGGCCCTAAACTTCTTAAATGTCAATGACAAGAAGACATATGTAATAGTGTTTGGACCTAGTGGTACCTGTGAGCTCCTCCCTGTTGACTTTGGCCCCTTGGCTTTGCACGTTAAGCCCATGGTCACCGACCTGGGCTTTCGTATTGACTGTGATTTTAAATTGGACCGTCAGATTGGCACAGTGGTGAAAGCTAGCTTTTTTTATTTACGTCAGCTGGCCAAGGTTAAAAATCTTCTTTCTAGGCAACAGTTTGAGACAGTAATGCATACCTTTATCACATCTCGGCTGGATTACTGTAACTCTATGTATTTTGGAATTAATCAATCCTCCCTCTCACGTCTGCAGCTGGTCCAAAATGCAGCTGCCCGACTTTTAACAAGCACAAGAAAAAGAGAGCACATTACTCCTGTTTTAGCCTCCCTCCACTGGCTGCCTGTGTCTTTTAGAGTCCATTTTAAAATGATCTTACTCGTTTTTAAATCCTTACGTGGTCTTGCCCCACCTTACCTCTCTGAGCTGCTCCACCTCTATGCCCCTACCCGGACACTCAGGTCAGCTGATCAGCTGATCCTGGAGGTACCCAAATCAAAGCGTAAGCTCAGAGGGGACAGAGCCTTCTCTGTTGCGGGTCCCAAACTCTGGAACGATCTCCCTCTCCATGTGAGACAGGCCCCTTCTTTGGCTATTTTTAAGACCCTTCTTAAAACCCATTTGTATTCACTGGCTTTTAACCAAGCATGAGACTTTAAACTGTTTTTAACTTTTAACTTTTTTAACGGTTTTTAACTTCTTAACTTCTTTTTATCTAACAAATTGTTCTTGGGGTAATTTGAATTTACTTTTTCAATGTGTATTTTACTTCTGTTTTAAATGTTATTTTTTAGTCTGTCTTTTGCCTGTATTTCTTTGTGGTGTACAGCCCTTTGTCCTTCAACTGTGCTTGTTTTTAAAGGGCTTTATAAATAACGTTGGTATGGTATGGTATATGGCGCCTGCTTGGTTAGTGGAATGAAGGCCTCTATCACTTTCACCCAGCTACTTTTCGCACAGGTAGTTACGGATGGCTATTTGTCCTTGCAGGTATCAGTCCTTATGAAGCAGACAAGAGCCCTTAGCTGTGTTGGTATTCATTTAGTATGCTACTAAGCTGTCTAGATTTTTAATACGGGCGTCTTGTGCTTCTACCTTAAGAAGGAAATCTCTCCTTGAAAAATACATTAGACCAAGGAGAACATTAGACAAAGGATAATTACTCCATAGGGCTATGCTATGTGTTGTCTTTACTGCAGGTAAAATAAGAAAGTCTGTTGAAAAAAAGTTGTTTGGTGTATTTGTCTTGCTGTTCACCAGATCTGGGGTTGATTTGTGTTTGATTTTCTGCAACACTACCAGCCACCAGTGTCTCAGTCTCCTGTTTGCTACCTCGTATGAGTCTCCATCAAAAGCCTGCAGTTGTATTTTCTCAAAGGGTGTGGAGAAGATTTATTTGTCTTTTACTACATTGCTGAAACCGACTCGTAACTCATGAATGAACCCCAACGTCCCGGCTTGCTGTGCTTGAAGCTCCATCCTCAGCATCTTATAGCCGTCAGTCAGGCTAATCTGCTTCCTCTCACGTAACGGCAAAAGGCTTTGGTTTTCCCCATTGGCATCAAAGAATGGCAGGCCTTTCTCCAAAACATACTCTCCCTGCTCTAAATTGCCTGAAACAGTGTGGGTTCAGTTCAACCCCAAAAAGGGGTCAGACACATACTTGTTAAGGATGCACTGTACTATGAACAAAGGAAAAACTTGCTTTTATTGGCAGAATTACATATAACCACCCACGGATTTTACACATCAAAATACTTAATTAATGTTTTATTTGGTCACCCAACCTACAAAAACCTCCTTTTCCAGACCTTATATATTCACTTTTCAAACTAATACTT
Source organism: Entelurus aequoreus (assembly GCF_033978785.1). NCBI lineage: Eukaryota > Metazoa > Chordata > Actinopteri > Syngnathiformes > Syngnathidae > Entelurus > Entelurus aequoreus. Next base: position 34,540,522 of record NC_084737.1, read on the forward strand.
ACCAATTTGGACACTTTCACTGCTGGTAGTTTTCCTGTTAGCCAACCCACCCATCACACAGCTGTTAGAGGTGTCGCTTCTGTGGTTTAGGGTCTGCCAGACTTCTTTCTGTCTGTTTCCAACTTGATGGTAGTAGAATCTGTCCTCACTAAGTCTGAAACAACTTGCTTTTTCTGCTTGAAAACAAAATGAGACACAATCATTGTAAGTCTGCGTTTATGGACGTATTTCTAGATGGGCATTGAGAATTGTTTTCATTTACTGTTGAGGCTTTATTTACTTAAATAGCTGCAAAAAGCTGTGTGGGTATGACTTGTATTAGTGTTATTATTTTTTTTAAATATTATTCATGATCAGATATATTTAATATTGGTTTATTTTGCATGAGCTAATAAAGTCAAGAAAGAAAAACATATACATATGCATTTAATATTTGTATTAAACACCTTTAAAGTGGACTTATGATGATTTAAATTTACATTTAAAACACTTCCTTGTGGTTCAGATTATACGTACTGGATATGCTTTGGTATAAATATTGTCCCACAGTTATTTTAATATCAATTGTTTTTAGTCTGTCTGCGAGATGTTCGATTCAGGAAGCGTTCCCAGATTCGCAAATGAAACAACACGCCACCGTCTCCAAAAGTAACGTAATATATATTTTAGAAGTCTACACTATTTGAATACATATGTTGTAGTCGTCAACAGTGAAAAGAAAACTCCTTCCTGCTCATTGTGCATAATACTTTATGGTGGCTGACTGTTCCGTCAAGGTTTCTGGAACTGAAATTTCCCATCCAGAGGACAAACATGCTTTTTAGCGGCTTCCACATTGTTTACATCTGTCAATTGCCTTTTGCATATGCACAGCAGTAACACTAGTTGAACTGCACGGAATGCTTTGCTAGGGATATTTCAGGAATTTGGAGTTAATTGAGTTGATTGGAACAATCAAATTACAAATGATGATGGATTAATCCGCATTAAAACAATACTTTTGACAGGCTAATTTGTATATGAATTTATTAATTTAATTTGAAATGAGCCCTGAAATGTCCTAAATTTGAAACCTGCTTGCATAACATAATTTATATTAGTTTGTAAATGTATGCTGCAGAGCATCGGGTAGTATTTTGGAGCTGCCACCATTGGCTCAAATTTATACAGTTGGGGACCACAAAAGCACTCCACCCCACTTAATATCTGCTACAGGGAATTATGGAGATGAATCCTCCGATTCAAGTGCCCTCTCGAGTATTGTTGCCTTGGGATTTTGTGTTGCCCTCCATTTTTTTCTCTGGCCAGTGGCTGTCAGCCACCAACTCAGCAGACACTTTCTGGCAAACTATATTTTTACACAATTCTAAGTATTCCCTTCTTTACAACATTATATGTATGTATATATATATATATATATATAAATATATATATATATATATATATATATATATATATATATATATATATATATATATATATATATATATATATATATATATATACCGACCAGCGAATGACACAAGTCTGCCAATCATGGAAACTGTTTAAAATGACAAACGTTTTTTGTTTTTTTTACACAATCCTCCTGCTGTTGTTTACTGCTATTGAATGACAATGTAAGATGATTGATAAACACATGGCAACTATGGCAGCATCAGAGAAAGTTGTATAGTTTCACTTTCACTTTGCTGCACGTAAACTATAGTGTGTTCAAGAATCGCCGAACAAAGTGCAACACCTCAAAGTCTCAAAACATTATCGGCAAAGAATAAACACAATATTTTTTAGTTTTTTTTAACTTGGGGCTAAAATGCATCCATCCATGATCTACCGCCTGTCCCCTACGGGGTTGCGAGGGGTGCTGAAGTCTATCTCAGCTACACACGGGCGGAAGGCGGGGTACACCGACAAGTCGCCACCTCATCACAGGGCCAACACAGACAGAATATTGTATATAAATTATTTTTATAAATTATTACCGACTTGGTAAATCACATGTGTTTTCAGTAATTTCACAAAAAATCTGCGAATGTGCAGGGTCGCAAATCTGGTCTGTTTAGTAGTATTTTGCTTCTTTTATGTAGCAAACTATAGCAAATTGGATGCTTTTTAAAAAAAAAATGTTATTGTATTGTGTATTGTTGCTGATCTTTAAGTTTACCATACTATTAGTCATGTATGTGTCTAAAATAAAGTTTGAGGATGATGATATAGTAAATTTGTTATATTTATATCAAAGCTGAACACAATTTAAAGATAAACGCAAAATGTTGATACAGTGGCGTTAAGGGCATAGAAAAATTAGTTTAACATTGGGAGGGACACATATCTGAAACAATAACCCTAATAACCTAACCCAAGTCCCGATAGAACTGGGGAAATATTGACATATTCAAAAATGCATCTTTAAAAAAAAATATTTCACATCAGTCCTCACCTTTTGTACTTTCTGGATCTATTATAACCAATAGTATCATGTTTAACAATTATGATCTTACCTCACACCTTGAAGGTCTCTTGGCAAACCTATCTCCTCCCTGACTGTTACCCGATGAGTGACCATCCCAGGATGAAAGAGGAACTGTACTTTTTAACAACAGTTGACAATGTAGCTAATGGGATTCATCTTTTATGCCAATAAATCCCTCTAAAAACCGACATTGTGGAGTTGAAACTCAGTGAGTTTCAACTCCACAGACATTTTAACCAAATATTAGTTACTATAAGAGATAACGCAGAGGAACTACTTTTAGTAAAATGGCGCCTTGATCACAGGGGTGATGGAGCTATTGCAGCACTTGACCTACTGAGCTGTTGCATCACCTCTGAGTTGGTAAAAGTTAATGCCAGATTATAAATCATACCTCTCACTTGTATAGTAGAAGGTTGTGGCCATAAACAGTGAAATTGGTTGACTTTGATATTCAACTTAGGCTCGAAAACATCGCTAGGATGAGAAGCGAGACACTCGTTTTCCATGAGCACCTGTTGCCTGAGAAGTGAGGGTTTTGATTAATTCACCAGCTAAACAGGGAGCACAAGTATTAGGCTGAAATATTTAAACATTCCATGAGTCAGTATCCAAGTGAAAGCAGACATTGTACCTTATTTTTCGGACTATAAGGCGCACTTAAAATCCTCAAATTTTCTCAAAAATCGACAATGCGCCTTATAACTCGATGCACCTAATTCGGGTTGTGCTTACCGACCTCAAAGCTATTTAATTTGGTACATGGTGTGATGATAAGTGTGTCCAGTAGATGGCAGTCACACATAAGAGATACAGTACGAGTAGACTTCAAGATGACGCCAGTAAACAAGACTAAAACTTTAAATGTTCCATTGAGAATATACAACATTACACACGGCGCTCAAAAAAATCTGTCAAAATGTTTTAGTACTACTTTGGTAAGCTATGAAGCCGCACCACTTGATGGATTGTCGGAGCATTACGGCTACCTTAGTCAGACGTACTGTGCTTCAACATACGGTATTACTATGGTGTGTGTATAAGGTCCACAAAATGGCACCTGTTAGCAAACATATTATCGGGCGTTTTGTTCTGCAATATTATGCAAAATCAACTTTTCTTACCTTCTAGTAACTGCTGATGTGTATTTTGGAACATTTCTGCACATCTGCCATTCTGGTCCGTGCCAATGCCGTAGTTGATAAGCTTCTTCTTTTTCTCTATCTTCTTGTTATGGGGCATTCATCCTCCGCTCTTGCAATTTCTAATATATATCTGGCTATGGAACCGGTGTATTGGGTTTACATACTGTCATTCACCCACGGAACTTTAGTTATTAGAGAGTTCCGGTCGGACGGTTTTACACGGGACACATTTCTGCCGTTGTTGTTGCACTAGTGAGCCACGGATGAGGAGATGCTGCTCCGTTATTGATTTAAGTAAAGTCTGAATGTCATTAAAAAGTTAGCTCCATCTTTTGACACTTCTTGCACGCTACACTGCTACAACAAAGATGTTGGGGAGAAGACGCTGTCGAAGTGGAGCCATATAATAAAGACCGCCCACAAAACGGCGCATCCTGAAGCGAAGGTCAGAAAGCGATTTGAAGATTGATTGATTGATTGATATATTTTTATTTCAAATATGCATAAAAACAAGAGCAAGCCTGATCCAATACAGTGCTATAGCCTTAACAGCCATTATAACAAAATGAAAACAATGGAGAATAAAAAACAAAAACAAATGAGCATTGGACTTTCTTTTTCTTTCTTTTTTTTCTTTTTTTTTACATATTTGAAAAGGAGTGAGAAGAAGTTTACAATTATTTAATCCCACCCCTTTTCTTTAAATCATAAATTACTCTGAGCTAGAACTACCTATTCACTCAATGTACAAACTTAATGAACTTGTATATACTGTACATACATCATAGATATATACATACATATGCACACCACACACATACATAGCCACATCATTACCACTAGTGATCATGGAAATGGTATCATGCCACCACAACAACACCACTGCCTCAATGGGCAGCCCCACACTCTTCTGTAACACAAACAACCCAATATCAAAGCCCTTCTTCATCTCTGTACCTCTGGAATACCATGTACTTATACTTCTTTTTAAACTGGTTTATGTTTGGACATTGCTTTAACTCATCATTCAAACCATTCCATAATTTCACTCCACAAATTGAAATACAAAAACTCTTAATGGTCGTTCTATAACTAAGCATTTTGAAATTTAAATTCCCCCTTAAATTATAACCGCCCTCTCGTGTGCTGAACCATTTTTGAATGCTTCCTGGGAGTTTATTTATTTTGGCTTTATACATTATTTGTGCAGTTTGATACAAAATAATATCATTAAATTTCAATATTTTTGACTGTAAGAATAGTGAGTGAGTATGGTCCAGATATCCAACTTTGTTGATGATCCGTACAGCTCTTTTCTGAAGTATAGTTATTGAATTTAATGAGCTTTTATAATTATTCCCCCAGACTTCCACACAGTAGGTTAAATATGGTAAAACTACTGAACAGTAAAGAATGTGGAGTGATTTGTGATCCAGAACCTGCTTTGCTTTATTTATTACTGAGATGCTTCTTGACAGCTTATATTGTTTTATATGTGATTTCCAGTTAATTTGATCGTCAATTGTAACTCCAAGGAATTTTATTTCAAAAACCCTTTCAATATCCACCCCATCTATTTGTATCTGAACCCTTGTTTCACGTGTCCTCTTTCCAAACAGCATTAACTTAGTCTTAGTCAGGTTTAATGACAATTTATTATAGTCAAACCAAGTTTTTAGTTTACTCATTTCTTCCATAATGACTTCCTGCAATTGATTTAAGTCATCCCCTGAACAAAAAATATCAGTGTCATCAGCAAATAACACTAATTTCAATAATGTAGACACTTTACATATATCATTGATATACAGGATGAACAGTTTTGGCCCCAACACTGACCCCTGGGGGACACCACACGCAATATCCAAACATGATGAACAGCAATCCCCCAACTTCACAAACTGTTGTCTCTTATTTAAAGGCCTACTGAAACCCACTACTACCGACCACGTAGTCTGATAGTTTATATATCAATGATGAAATCTTAACATTATAACACATGCCAATACGGCCGGGTTAACTTATAAAGTGACATTTTAAATTTGCCGCTAAACTTCCGGTTCGAAACGCCTCTGAGGATGACGTATGCGCGTGACGTAGCCCGGCGAACACGGGTATGCCTTCCACATTGAAGCCAATACGAAAAAGCTCTGTTTTCATTTCATAATTCCACAGTATTCTGGACATCTGTGTTCGTGAATCTGTTGCAATCATGTTCATTGCATTATGGAGAAGGAAGCTGAGCAAGCAAAGAAGAAAGTTGTCGGTGCGAAATGGACGTATTTTTCGAACGTAGTCAGCAACAACAGTACACAGCCGGCGCTTCTTTGTTTACATTCCCGAAAGATGCAGTCAAGATGGAAGAACTCGGATAACAGAGACTCTAACCAGGAGGACTTTTGACTTCGATACACAGACGCCTGTAGAGAACTGGGACAACACAGACTCTTACCAGGATTACTTTGATTTGGATGACAAAGACGCAGACGTGCTACTGTGAGTATGCAGCTTTGGCTTCTAAACATTTGATCGCTTGACCGTATGTGCGCAACTTTTTTTTGCGTATGTACGTAACTTTTTAAAAATATATAAGCTTTATGAACCTTGGGTTAGGTGAACGGTCTTTTGGGCTGAGTGATTGTGTGTGTTGATCAGGTGTTTGAATTGTATTGGCGTGTTCTATGGAGCTAGGAGCTAGCATAGGAGCTAGGAGTTAGCATAACAAAGACGCAGGTGTTTTTATGCAGGATTAATTTGTGTCATATTAAATATAAGCCTGGTTGTGTTGTGGCTAATAGAGTAAATATATGTCTTGTGTGTATTTACTGTTTTAGTCATTCCCAGCTGAATACCAGGTACCGTGAGTATGCAGCCTTGGCTGCTAAACATTTGATAGCTTGACCGTACGTGCGCGTCACGTACGTAACTTTTTAAAAATATATGAGCTTTATGAACCTTGGGTTAGGTGAACGGTCTTTTGGGCTGAGTGATTGTGTGTGTTGATCAGGTGTTTGAATTGTATTGGCGTGTTCTATGGAGCTAGGAGCTAGCATAGGAGCTAGGAGCTAGCATAGGAGCTCGGAGCTAGCATAACAAACACACAGGTGTTTTTATGCAGGATTAATTTGTGGCATATTAAATATAAGCCTGGTTGTGTTGTGGCTAATAGAGTATATATATGTCTTGTGTTTATTTACTGTTGTAGTCATTCCCAGCTGAATATCAGGTACCGTGAGTATGCAGCCTTGGCTGCTAAACATTTGATAGCTTGACCGTATGTGCGCGTCACGTACGTAACTTTTTAAAAATATATAAGCTTTATGAACCTTGGGTTAGGTGAACGGTCTTTTGGGCTGAGTGATTGTGTGTGTTGATCAGGTGTTTAAATTGTATTGGCGTGTTCTATGGAGCTAGCAGAGGAGCTAGCATAACAAACACGTAGGTGTTTTTATGCAGGATTAATTTGTGGCATATTAAATATAAGCCTGGTTGTGTTGTGGCTAATAGAGTATATATATGTCTTGTGTTTATTTACTGTTGTAGTCATTCCCAGCTGAATATCAGGTCACCCCCGGCTCTCACAGCATCTTCCCTATCTGAATAGCTTCAACTCCCCACTAGTCCTTCACTTGCACTTTACTCATCCACAAATCTTTCATCCTCGCTCAAATTAATGGGGAAATTGTCGCTTTCTCGGTCCGAATCTCTCTCACTTCATGCGGCCATCATTGTAAACAATAGGGAACTTTGCGTGTATGTTCAACTGACTACGTCACGCTACTTCCGGTAGGGGCAAGCCTTTTTTTTTATCAGATACCAAAAGTTGCAATCTTTATCGTCGTTGTTCTATACTAAATCCTTTCAGCAAAAATATGGCAATATCGCGAAATGATCAAGTATGACACATAGAATAGATCTGCTATCCCCGTTTAAATAAAAAAAATTCATTTCAGTAGGCCTTTAAGTAACTTTTAAGCCAATCTAATACAACTCCCCTGATTCCATACTTTTCCATTTTATTGATTAATATATCATGGTTAATTGTGTCAAATGCTTTTTTTAGATCAATAAATATTCCCATTGCATATTGTTTCTTTTCTATGGCATTTGTGATTTCCTCTATTGTTTCAACTATTGCCATTGATGTAGATCTGTTTGATCTAAACCCATATTGACAATTAGAGAGTAATGTATGCTTTTCTATAAATGCATCTAACCTGTTATTGAATAGTTTTTCTAATATTTTAGAGAATTGTGGAAGTAAAGAGACGGGTCTATAGTTTGTGAAGTGGTGCTTGCTCCCAGTTTTAAACAGAGGTATAACTTTAGCTATGTTCATTTCCTTTGGAAATGCGCCGGTTTGAAATGACAAATTACAGATATATGTTAATGGTTTTGATATCCCTGTAATGACCTTTTTCACCAATGCCATACTAATGTCATTGGAGTCAGTGGACATTTTGTTCTTACATTTGTTTACAATATCCAACACTTCTTCTTCACCCACTGCATTTAAAAACATAGAATTGGGATTTCTCTCCAACAATCCCTCCATATGTTTACCAGTTGTCCGTGGATCTGGGATTTTTTTCTGCAAGTTCAGGTCCAATACTTACAAATAATTTATTGAAGGCATTAGCCACATCTTCAATATTATCATTTTCTTTACCATCATTTGTGAAATACGTTGGATAGTTATTTGAAGAGGTACTGTTTCTTATAATACTGTTTAATAAATTCCATATTCCTTTGATATTCTTTTTATTATCATCTAGTAATTTCTTATAATAATCTCTCTTATTTGACCTTATAATATGAGTTAATTTGTTTTTATATTTTTTATATTTATTTTCTGCTTCTTTTGTTTTCAATCTTATAAATTCCCTGTAAAGAGTGTTTTTCTTTTTGCAAGCATTTTGCAATCCCTTTGTGATCCAAGGACAATTGGTATATTTTCTTCTACTGGTGCATTTTTTTATTGGGCAATTTTTATCATATAATGACCTAAATATTCTCAAGAATATATTGTAAGCACTATTAACATCACCATTTTCATAAATTACATCCCAATTCTGCTCCAGTAAATCATGGTTAAATGAACTAATGGATTCCTCTGATCTCGTTCTTCTGTATTGGGTTGGCTTTTCTAGTTTTTTTGTCCTGTAGTTTCCATTAAATATCAGAAAAACTGGGAGGTGGTCAGTGATCTGTAAAACATAATCCATGCAACATTTTGACCAAAGAACCACCATTACAAGTTATGTAGACCAGAAGGGAGTGTTCTAAATTTAGAAAAAAATCATAAAATGATCCCTTTAATGCACCTTATAATCGGTGCGCCTTTTGTATGAAAATAGACTTGACTAGACCCCAGTGATGTGCAGTCAGTGGAGGCAGGTGAGGCGGGGCTTCACGTGCCATCATGGAAAGAAAAAAAATGTAAAAAGAAAAAAAAAAAATTTAATTGTTGTATGTATCCAGTGATTATACTATGAAGTTATTTTCCATTTAACTTCACCAGTTTTAGATGATTTTTATTCAAAATCGCTGAATTTTCACATTTGCCGTTCAAATACTGAGAAGAGACATGGATTGCGGACTCGGCTAACTGCTGGCCTGCTGTGCAGTGAGACCGTATTGCTATATGAACTATATTATACATTTCCATAGTTTAGTTAGCTGAGGTATATAATGTACAGTGTATTTTGTCAACAACTGTATGTGTGTAAGTATTTCTTGTGCTGAGCAATCATAAACTGCTGCGAAGACACGCTGGCTGAGGCTCGCAGTAATCCCGCCTCCTGGTGGTAGAGAATGCACCCCCGCCGTAGAATGCATCCCCTAACGGGAGTGTTATATCAACTAAAGCCCACACTTAAACTTTCCACGTGCAAGATTGAATCTATTTAAAAAAGTTATTTAATAAGAAGACAAAAAGTGCAAAAACAATAATGTTTGTGTTGGAGGAGTTGTGAATGACTGCAGGGCCACAACATTAGGTACACCTGCAGACTGCAGCACGGATTTCATATTTCATTCATTCACAACTCCTCCAACACGAACATTATTGTTTTTGCACTTTTTGGCTTCTTATTAAATAACTTTTTTAAATAGATTCAATCTTGCACGTGGAAAGTTTAAGTGTGGGCTTTAGTTGATATAACACTCCCATCAGGGGGTGCATTCTACGGCGGGGGTGCATTAATCCAGCACAACAGTGGCGCATGGACTTCATTTATAAGTAAAGGTAAGACCATAATAAAGTTTTTTTTTATTAAATGTGCTTTTTTGTGTGCTACAGTTTGTATGTGTAAAGTTAAAGTTAAGTTAAAGTACCAATGATTGTCACACACACACTAGGTGTAATGAAATTTGTCCTCTGCATTTGACCCAACCCCTTGATTACCCCCTGGGAGGTGAGGGGAGCAGTGGGCAGCATGGCGCCGCACCTGGGAATAATTTTTGGTGATTTAACCCCCAATTCCAACCCTTGATGCTGAGTGCCAAGCAGGGAAGAATGCTGGTATGAGCTTTAAAACATAACCCGTTAACTGCTGCCAATCAAATGGTGAATAAGATACTCTTTAGGGTTCATATGTTTGTAAATCTGACTGTGATGAAGTCAGTGCCTCACCAGCCATGAACCTCACCGCACGTGACTGCTAGACCCGCTCATCGGCAGTGCGCCTTATAATCCGGTGCGGCCTATAGTCCAAAACTACGGTACAGTAAATGACCATGTTATTATGTTCGTAGTTTGTATTTTTAGTTTGTATGGGATAGGCTCCATAACCCTTCGGACCCCGAACGGGACAAGCGGTAAAAAATGGATGGATGGATTTTTTGTTTAGCACTTAGCAATACTGCTACACAATGCATAGTGTTTTCACTAAAGTTAGATTTTTTTTAACTCCATCTCCTTATATTCAGGTTTAAAAATTGAAGGTTCTGGATCATCATTTGACCAAAAAGAGTCGTTGTTGTCTCTCATAAAGTCTTCCGAGATTCGTAGTATGAAACTCAATTCGCCCCAAAAATATGTTCTGGCAATGCTTAAGTTGACCAAAATACTGTTATTATAAATGTGCCTGGTACTACATTACATATATACTTACGGTATGTATATAAAACATTGTTGGAGCTTTTGAGATGTTTTTTAGAGCGCTTTATAGGTGGAATAGATCGAATCCTTATTACCTGCATTGTTAGCTGCCTCTTGTTTGCCTTTTTTGGATGCACAAAATGAGAAAGACCACTGTATATGTTCTTGTCTCAAATAGGGATTGTGAATGATAGACAAAATTCCCCAAAAAAGTGCAGTTCCCTTTTAAAAATACTTCACTCAAAAGATGTGTTTTTTCTAAATACGATTATAAACTGGCGGCAAGACGTTACAAACAAGCCATATTTATGGCAACGTACAGTCTCCCGTCTACCTCAAGAGTCAGAACTGCTAAGTGAATGGGCATGCCACTGATTTGACGCTTTGTTGCTTTAAAAAAAAAAAGTCAAAGATTTCAAAATAAACTTTTTTTTCCAATATTGGGGTTACACGACCCCGCCCACCTTCTTACCTGGTTCCTACACCTATGGACACATTATGTACATGGGTATATTATAAATCTCATTGGATTATGCAGTTTGTCCCTAATAAAGTGACCCTTTATGATGTCACTGAAGAGATTTCGGGAGCCTTCGTGACAACATTTCTTTGTCATCACTGGTTTATGTCAGGCCCATCACTGTCACCTCCGCATATTGAAAAAGCAAACACATGTAACTACATTGCATAAAAGGGACATGAGAAGTGACAGAGACGTGTTACATTAACGATGCAATGTTTGCTGCATTGGAGGTGACCTCCACAACTCACATCCCAGCTCTTATCACGCCTGCCTCACCTTTTGCCAAACACCAGAGCTGTTTGTCATGGATGATTTGCTAATAAAATGAGAAAGGTGTCGAGTCAGCAGCAGAAGTCCGCAGCCCACCTGGCCGCTCTGTCATGCATATCCTATCTGGATGTGTGCATGCATTGGCGTACTCTCTCAAGCATCTCCATGTTCCAAGTCTTCTCAAAAACCACACGGGCCAAGGCCGGTCTTGATCGCAACACGATTGCACACAATACACATCTGTGAGCAGCCCAGCACAAGCCATGTACTGCAACAGACGCTTACACACTCCATCCGTTCTCATGTTTTCTTCTTCCAAACACATTTAATGTCGTATGATGTTAGCCCTGAAGACATTGAATATTGCTGATCATAGCACATGACCTATTGACCCATTACATCGTGCAGTATCGTGTCATTTTCCAAATGCAGTATTGTATACATTTTATTTCAGTAGAGCAAACATAGTTTGACACTGAAATGTCAATGATGAGAGTTATAATTGATATAAGGAAGTGAAAAAGGAGTTTGGGTAACACTCTAGTAGGGGGAACATATTCACTATTATTTAGTTGCTTATTAACATGCAAATTAGTAACATATTGGCTCTTAATTAGTCATTATTAAGTACTTAGTAACACCTTATTCTGCATGGCTTTATTATACAACCAGTAAGCCATTAACTAACAGTCTTCCCTCAATAACCTCAGAATTATTGCTTATTAGTAACCCTAACCCTAACCTTAACCCTTATATGTTCCCCTAGTGTCCAAATAACTCTAAATCAAGTCTTTGTTACTTAAAATATGTTCCCCATACTAAAGTGTTACCGGAGTTTGTTCAAGGTCAGACATGCACCTTCACCTACCTGATGACAGACAGAGAAGGAAGTATGGTAATGGGGAAATTGGACTTGATAGGATCTCAGGAGCTGACATGAGGGTTGCTTGACAGTGTTCAGCCAACTTAAATATTTATAGCAGTGAAATTTCGCTGCACATGAATGATTTGAGCGGTACACTTTTTATGCATGTACTTAGGTTAACATCTGAGAGTTCTTAGACGACAACATTTTGCAGTAGGAAAATGAAGGGTACCTTTTAGCCATATGAGATAATATTTTATTATTTTTCAAATCATCTTTCAATCCTCAAATAGTAAATCCATGCCTACCAGCATAACAATGTTTGGGTTCAGCCATGTAGTGCAGTATTGCATGCCCTATGGTAATATCTGGCACCAGTGCAGTGGTTGAGGATCATACATTATGCAACTCTATGATATAAAGCACTATACAATTGTAGGACACTGTGGGCTTAATCACCTTCTGTTCCTCTCATATCCTTCGTAGACGATAAGTAGACATGCATGCACTGGAAATTGCACTCATTAGCATATCACACTGCCTCCGCTGTGCCACTGTCTCTTCCGAGCAATGTTGACTTTTGCGTACAGCGAGTAAACAAGAGTTAGCAGGCAGTAGCTCCTCAGATAAATATTGAATACACCTACTGTATAGCCTGGCTAAGTGTTGATTTGTATGTCAGGGACAGTGTTTATTATGCTTGGTGGGCCTCTTAGTGCAGTTAAGTTTCTACAGCTCCCCTATATGGCCATCAATTTCACTATAGGATCAGCATCTTGCTTCTTTTTTTTACCTCATCACCCTGCATTTTCCTTGCTGTCTGCCCTCTGTCCTCGGCTGGTGGTGCCTGCCTTCTCCCCTGTCCGTCTCTTCATGGCCATCTCACCTTACTTCCTTCCTTCCAGATGGTGCATTTCACAACCTACTAGGCACGATCAATCAAGCCCAGATGCAGACTGGGCTATTAAGGTCAGTAATGATCGGCCTTTGAGCGTTATGGGCCCGACTCCTGTTGTAAAGCCATGCATCAAACTCTGTTCCAGCGCTCAGCTCGCCTGCCCTTAACAAGCCGGCTTAAAATATCGGCCGGAGGATACAGAATGAAAAGGGTACAACCTTATCTCTCCAAAGACAGGCCACTGTAGCTCCAAGGTGTAATAAAACTACAGAACTTGGCGATCGCCTAGAGTCATCTCTTTTATAAGCAATATCTATCAAAGATCGGCTAAGCTGTGGGCTGTAGTTGCTCTGAAGAGAGATGTAATGCATCACATTGCATATCCCTGCACGGGAAAAAAAAACACTCAATATTCAAGTTATTCTGCCTTGCTTCATTCTTCACATGGGATTCAGATTTAAAAGTGTGGGAAGCCCATAGTTTGAGGAGGATTTGACAGGGTGGAGATCCCTGCCCCAGCAGTCAACTCCGGTCAGGTAAAAATTCTTGAAGAGATGAAATACTCTAGGGAAAGAGAAACCAAAACGCTTCGACATGGGACTTGGCCATCAACCACCCTGTGGCTTTAAATATGTAGTGATTTCCTTTCCGTTCTGGCCGGATTTATATTTGCACTTGCACAAAGGCAACTTTGTATATTTTTTATTCTAAGTAATTATTTAATTTACATCATTGCAATGCAACTGACAAAGGGAGAGGATGAGTGATTGTTGGAAATATGAGCTTATTCACAGTTGAACAGAAAAGCACATTTATGTTTATCTATCAACGCATTTTTATTTGTCTTACCCCCTATGTAAATCTTTCTGCGTGAGAATGTTTCATATTCTCAAAGACAACAGTCAATTTCAGTCTGACAGGCTGCATCTGGTTTCTATGATTTTACTATAACACTACATCAGACAGTATTGTTATTGAATGAGGTCACTTCAGTGTTCACCTAGAGTGCACTGCCCACTACCAATACATCACTGATAATCTACTGATGCAATAGTTTGCCACCTGGAGCTAATGTAGCAAAAGGCCTTAGGCCCCATTTACACTAAGACGGATAAGGTTATCCAGGGTAAATCCCACCTAACCTTATCTGTGTCCACACACAACAATGCCACCGTCTAAGACACCCTCCCCCCTTCGTACGCCGGCGCAACGCGACCTAATACGCATGAGCAGAAAATGCGCACGTCATAGTTGCTTTGTGTGCAAGTTCTTAAATTTAACTTATCTGAACATTATCCAGTGTTGTGGTATTTCAATTAACTGGAATCCAGTGTGCTGTGGGGCCCTGTTGTAGTGAGTCACACCTGAGCCATCATATATTAATCAAATCTTTAATAAACACGTGAAAGTACACAATATGACAAAGAACATTTTACAACAATCAATCTCGGGATTTAGATATCTGGTCAGGACACTCCTCACTCTTTTGCCTTCACCTTCATTGTCCATTCGTTTTTGGTGACTTTATATACTCTGGACCTAGACGTTGAGTCCGCGACAATACATGGCAGACAATAACTGATACAGTTTGTTTTGCCAGTCCAAAAGCATTCGCTGTTTTCTGTAGTTAGTCTTCCCTCGACAACCAGGTAATACAAAGCACACGCTACCTTTTTATCACATCCACGGGAGCTCGCATTCTCGTTGACTCTCCTTCGACAAATGGACACAGTTTTTCGGTAAGTAGAATCACAGCTGACCTGGACATTGGAAAGTTATTTTGGCGTCTGAGAAGTGTTGTATCCGAAATAGCTGCAATCGCATTCTCTTAAGGTATTCATGTGTGATTTCCACAAGCGTCTGTACATGTAGAAGAAGGAGAAACACGGGCATGTCTGGATGACTCGCCTTCATATTTCCAGTGGTTAGCTCCGGTTGTTATGAAGCTGGCTGTGGCGCGTTCTTTCTGACGTCACTTCCTGTGTGGGGCGCAATCTTTCTGACTTCACTTCCTCTCCAAACTTAGTTTGTAAACAATCAATGAGTCCATACATAGCTAAGAGCCGGAGATTCAAGAATTACACGGCGCACTTACCCGTGTAAAAAATTATACAAGGAGGGTTACCTTAAACGATGGTTTAGTGTGGCTGAAACGGGGCTTAGGCTAAATAATTATTCGTTTAAGGGGTTATCCGGCTTAATGTAGACATAGCCTTAGTTAAAGGGGCTGTTCACAACATTTACACAGGTGCCTAGAGAGCACCAACTTTCCAATGTATTTTACACAGTATATCCCACCCTCTTACCTGTTCTTAAACTTAATGACGTAAATAGGTACATGAACGTGCATTAGCTTTAGGTGTCGTTAACTAATAATAGCAATTTGTATAGCTAGTGTTAGCTATCATTGAATGTATATTCTACCATAACAACAACATGACTGCAAATTACTGCTTTTCTTGGACTGCCTTTGTATGTGTTTACATGCGTACGTGTCGAGACCGGGTGAGTGATCACTGTAGACACCAATCATTTTATTCGGGCCAGTAAGAAAAAATTCTTACATAAACTTTGTAATTGTGAAAAATGTACACAATTGTTCTGTTAAATCACTAACGGTAACATAAGCTAGCTAGGTGATGTTCTTGTTACATTTTTTGCTTTGAAAAATGTTACTGTGAGGAAGTTGCAAACAGCACCTTTAATACAATAATGGAAACAGAAAGCTAGTTCAGAGTGTAATGTGATTTGTCTTTTACCCCCTGTTCATCAGTTTTTGTTTAATATGAAGGAAGTCCCAATCTCCTCTCTCCATAATGTAGTATACCACTGTAACTGCAGTATGTTTCAACCGTATGCGTGTGCAGATAGCGTCTTCTTTAGAATTCCGATGCCAACAATACAGAGTCCAATATGAGACATATTTCAACTATTTCATTGTGCCTTTAAAATCGTCTTTGTTCACAGAATACGATTGCAATAAGGGGAAAAAAATGCTGTACCAAGAAACCGTCATTTGGATTTTATTGGTTTTGGAGTTACCCACCTTCCTCTAATCAAGAGGAGATCCTTCTGTGTAAAGAGTGTGTGAGATGTGGAGTTCATGTTCGGATTTTTAATGGTCTCTCTCAAACCCATTTGCTTGCACTAAAATAATCCCTACTTGCATTCAGATTGGCCCTGCTCTTGCTCATAACTGTACTCCTGCACCCAGATTGCCTCCAAGTACTTAAAAATCTGCTGATCCCAAACGTCAATGCTCGCCTTTGGAATTTTGTGTGTGTGTGTGTGTGTGTGTGTGTGTGTGTGTGTGTGTGTGTGTGTGTGTGTGTGTGTGTGTGTGTGTGTGTGTGTGTGTGTGTGTGTGTGTGTGTGTGCATGCGTGTGTGCGTGCGTGCGTGCGTGCGTGCGTGCGTGCGTGCGTGCGTGCGTACATGTGTGTGTGACGATCCTGTTCAAATGTCCTAACATTCTAGGTGTAATGCAGACCATTCAAATATCATATATATTGGATGAGTTCCTCTTAAAAATAGTTGATTTGATTATTTTAAACACGCATGAAGTTACAATATGGTACATCGTATACTTAAAGTTTTGAATTACAACATATCTGAAAAGGAGTAGGGAGAAGCAGATGCTAATTCTACCGCTTTTCCGTTTCATAGCAATTTTTAACATATTTGTTCACTTCGTGTGTTCAATCTGCATCACAAATAAATAAAAAAAATACACAAAGGTCCTAATAAATAGTTAATAAGTTGTGATTTACATAATGAGATGAATATGATGATGTTGTTTTTCAATAAGGTTCAAAAAGCGTATTAAGATACTTCTTCCTTGTACTTTGAAAACACTTTGGATCATGAGTACATTGTTTGACTTCTTTGCTAAATACATTCCATATTTTAATTCTTCACAATGATATACTTAGTTTTATTTCAATCCTCCTAAGAGAAGATTTGTTCTACATTGTTGGGTAGCAGGTTATAGCTATTATAGTTATTGATTTGTTCATAATTTTGGCTGTATGCAAATGCACCAAATTGTTCAATTGTTCATGTTTGATTCAATAAATAGAGGGTTTGAATGTTCTATAAAACCAATGTTATGTATTATTCTAACTGATCTTTTTTGTAACATAGTTAGTGAATGAAGTGTACTTATGTAATTATTTCCCCATATTTTGACATGATAAATCATATATGGTATAACACTTGTAGTGGATTGTCCGAAGCTTAAGCAGGCAACAAAAGTAGTTTAGTACAACAAATTTATTTACCCATTATCAGAAGTGCAGGTTGAATTGAGTTGGTCGTGCAGACAAACCACAAGTTACTCCGGAGCCAACAAGACACACACAAGCCAAAATCACCCCTCGAGTTCCGGTCTTCTGCCATTTTTTATATGTCTGTTGTGCGTCATCGTTCCTTATCGAGTGCGTCAATGTCTTGTTTTGCTTTTCCTATCTGTTCCATAACAACTCGAATCCTTTAGACAGTCAACACATTCTATAGACAGGTTGGCACGACTTAATATTCACTTTTGTCCCACAACTGGTCCATTCAATGGCACAAAAATACAAGAGTATTGAAAATGAGCGGACATTCTTAAAAGACAAGAAATATAGGTCAAAAGGTCAGAAATTCTACTACAGTAGAGAATGTGGAATGATTTTTGGTCCAAAATATATTTTACTCTACTCGTTATTGACGTATTTCTTGCCACCTCATGTTGTATATATTTCAATATAAGATTTCCAGTTCATTTTATCATCTATTATTATCCATTGGGGGGTTGGCGCATTGGGCTAAAGAAAATTAGCACCCTGACGAAAGCCGTCAGGGTGCAAAATAACAATCAACGTTTACTTATATAGCCCTTAATCACAAATGTCTCAAAGGGCTGCACAATCCACAACGACATCCCACATCAAGGCAAGAAAAAAACTCAACCCATTGGCAAAATGTGAAACCCTGGAAGGGACCGCAGATGTGGGGACCCATATAATAATATTTATTATCGACAATAAACTTACAGGGAGCAAGGAAGCGAGGTAGCAGCAGACCACTTGATGATGTAAACATCATCAACACAGAAGTGATCATGGCACTAATACTTGGTTAATATTAAAATCACAAAATGTAAATGCAGTATTGTTGTTGCCAACTCCAATTGGCTCCGCTGTAAGCAGACTTTTATTTACAAGTTAGAATGCATTAAAAAAAAATCCATCCGTCATGTCTTTCATAATCATTGTGAACCTTAGGCAAAATTCCAAAAAAAAGTGCAGTTCCCCTTCATAATGATCAAAACACTTAAATGTTAAATTGTATTATAAATGTGCCTGTTACTACATTACATATATACTTACAGCATGTATATGAAACCTTTAATGGAGGTGTTTACATGTTTTTTTAAGCGCTTCATCGGCAGAATAGAGTGGCTCACATCGGCTCCATTGTAAGCAGACTTTTTTGTCGCCAGCTCAGTGGCCTTGTGGTTAGAGTGTTTGCCCTGAGACTGGGAGGTTGTGAGTTCTAACCCAGAGTCATACCAAAGACTTCAAAAAATGGGACCCATTGCCTCCCTGCTTGGCACTCAGCATCAAGGGTTGGACTTGGGGGTTAAATCACCAAAATATTCCCGTGTGCGCCGCACGCTGCTACTCACTGATGTGCACTGCTCCCCTCACCCCTCGGGGGTGAACATGGGAAGGGGTCAAATGCAGAGGACACATTTCACCACACCTAGTGTGTGTGACAATCATTGAGACTTTAACTTTAATTTTAACTTTAGAATGCATTAAAAAAAATACATCTGTCGTCTTTCTTACTGTCTCTTCAAGATGTGCCATTTGTGGGCGGGTCTTATTTACGTGGCTCCACTTTGACAGCGTCTTCTCCCCGTCATCTTTGTTGTGAATGTAGTTTTTAACGCTTTCATATTGAGTCTACTGACGGATACTGTATAAGTTAGAACTGTATACAAGAGCAAAGGATGCATGCCCCACAACAAGAGGATAGAGAAAAAGAAGGAGCTTATTGACTTTGGCGCGGGCTACAATGGTGGGGTCGCGCACATTTTCAGGACTTATGCATATCCCAAATACACAACAGCAGGAACCAATAGGTAAGAAAAGTTGGTTTTGCATAATAGGTTGAAACAAAATGTAAGATAGTGTCTCCTAATAGGTGCCATTTTGGGGTCCGTATACACACACCACAGTGTTTCCCATAAACTGCCAAGATACCTGTGGCGGTGGGGGCGTGGCTATGGGCGTGGCCATGGGCGTGGTCACCATGACATCATCGAGTAATTTGCATAATTTACCACAATGATATGATTTCCTCTAAAAAGGCTCAAAAAATGTATACTTACTAATTAATAATAACAGTTTTGTTTTAAACGTCCATCCATCCATCCATTTTACAATATAATTACAACACTTTATGTACATATTTATATACAGATTTGAACAATAATTTATTCACTGAAATATATTTATTAATTGTGGTTCTTACAAAAAATATATCTTATAAAATATAAAAGCTAAAATGTCTCCTAAAGCTCTGCCCCTTTAATTAGTGCATACTAAATAATTTAACTTTAGCCTACTACTACAACCATATTATTTACCAGCAACATAAAGTGAAACAGAGGCAGAGGTGTCATGCCACAGTCAGTAACAAATAAACAGAAAACAGTAGTGGTCAAATACAAATAAGGCAACAAGAGAAGTATTCTACACTTCTCTTTTGTAAAGTAAATCTGAACAGCCTATATGGGCATCTACATCAACTATATGATTTGCCTGAGAAGCTGGACAGGACAAAAAAAAATAAAAAATATATATATTATTTTTTTGATTTTTTTTTTTGTGGCGGACGTAATTCTTTTGTGGCGGGCTGCCACTAATAAATGAATGTGTGGGAAACACTGCACCATAATAATACCAGTATGTTTAAGCCCAGTAAGTATGACTACGGTAACCGTAATGCGCCAACAATCCTTCAAGCGGTTCGGTTTCGTAGCTTACCAAAGTCGTACTAAAACATTTTGACAGACTTTTGAGCGCCGCCTGTTATGTTCTATATTCTCAATTAAACATCAACATTTTGGTCTTGCTTGCTTGCGTCCTATGTTGAACAGGCGTCAACCTGCAGTCGATAAGTATCTCTTATGTGTGACTGCCATCTACTGGTCACACTTTTCCATACACCATGTACCAAACAAAATTGGTTCGAAGTCAGTAAGCACAACAAAAATGAATACGAACTTTAGTTGTACCTGGTTAAAAAGTCGATTTTTGAGAAAATGAAATGATTTTAAGTACGCCTTATTGTCCGAAAAATACAGTACTAAAAACTCTGCAGACTCTGCAATTTGTCGATAATAACTTTTTTGTTTCTGAAATGATCATTAAACCAAATGTTTGGTTTTGGTACACATTATTTTAGACTACCTCAAATTCAAACTGCATTTAAAATTGTATTTTTTTTTTTTTTTTAAATATCAGTTACAGTATTTGAATTTTTTAAAACTCTGCAACCGGGTCCCTGCTTGCTGTTTGCCAAACCCCTGGTGAGAAGCACTGATGTATACAGATAATCAAGAAAATAAAGGCCATTTATCACTTGTAAGTGTTGTTTAGTAACTTTTAACTTCAAATAAGTCTCATACTATTCAGTGCACTCCTGATACTTAGTTTACTGCAAATTTTCAGTTTAATATGTATACATTGAACTAGTATAGATAGATAAATATGGATTATTTGAGCTTCAGCAGTTTAAAAAAATGAAGGTGAATGATAAAGTATACCGTACTTCTTAATAATGCTTTTGTTTGATAATAAGAAAACAACTGTAGTACCGTAACTATTACTTGATTTTAATAGGTGTGCATTTGTTAGCATCATTGTACAGTATGCAGCCTAATTTACCACCAGTATGTCTGTAAATGACACTCAGCCTTCTCCCTGTCTGGTCAGTGGCCCTAATGTCACCCTAAGCACAGCACACCAATGGGCCAGGAGTTAGCCAGTCAGTCGGCAACCTTTTGCACAGACCTATAAAACAGAGAAGCACGGAGCAGAAAATTGAAAGCATCACGAAGGTGCTAAGCCTGTGCTGGGAAAGAAGATAAAGGTCTTGGCCACAGATAGAAGCACCTTAGGTGGAGATGCATGCTGGGGGCTGTAGTATAATAACCTCAGTCTAAAAGTTTTAGGCCTGCAAGCAGATAGTTACAGGGCACAGTGATAGTTTATTATAACGTGGCCATAAACTGCAAACCCCAATAGTTGTTAATGTGTGCTATGACATGGAAGGCGTTATAGATACATGCTGACTCACCACGCTTTCAGATGTGACACATTTTGCCATTGTTGCCATTTCCCAGGGTCAAAAATATCTTGTCCAGAGAAACAGTGTCTGTTTGTAGTGGCTTCTATGAGGTTTCTACTAAACCTGTTTGATCGCCATGTCTTTTTGCTGACGTCACAGGTTCAGCTGGGGAGTTGGACAACAAAACTTATCCCCAAAATGTCACCTTTCACATCACAACATCAAACGATAAGCACATAGGTTGTGCCCAATACTATTTGGTCCAAACTTTGCTGTACCTTTTGTTAGTATTTTGACTTTTTGTCATCTTCCCTTTTCCTTGCACTATCCATTGTTCTGTTTCCATATTTTGCTTCTATCAGTGGAAATACAGTAGTGTTTGCTATTCATTGAACTTAGATGAAGATGACAAAT
Organism: Entelurus aequoreus; assembly: GCF_033978785.1. Lineage (NCBI taxonomy): Eukaryota > Metazoa > Chordata > Actinopteri > Syngnathiformes > Syngnathidae > Entelurus > Entelurus aequoreus. The sequence continues at coordinate 34,562,554 of NC_084737.1, forward strand.
GAGTTGTGACCTCAAGTAATATTTACCCATTATTCAGAAAGCATTCAAGCAGATATAAAAAACCCCCACATAATTTCCGTACAAGCATCAGCAGAGAAGGTGGCTTAAAGGAACATGAAGGTATTGACATTAGGTGTATAGTCAGTGTTTTTCTATTCAGACTGGCTATGTGGCAATGTTGAGGAATAAAAGAGGAATTGTGTGATGCTAATATACCTATCTGTGCTGTCTCTGTTTTAAAAATGTATACCATCGGTCATAAATTATAAGCGCTGTTGACTCATTACAGGTAAAATAGATAAACTCCCAATAAATAGCAGGAGAAGATAATTGTGTCTAGATTAGTAATTGCTTGTATCTAAGCTGTCAGTTACCATGACATCGCTACTGCAGCGACATAATGAAAATAATGTTGCAAATGATAAAATGCATGATAACACTGATAAAAGATTCAAACAGGCTGGTGCTGCATTCATCTATTATTTTTCGAACATGTATCATTTTCAGGGTTACAGGTAATGTCAAATCTATCCCAGCTGTCTTTGGGCAAAAGACAATTTATACCCTGGGCTGGTAACCAGTCAATCACAGGCAACTACTTAATTCTCACATTCACACTTGTGACACATGTTGAATCTTCAATTGACATAACATGCATGTTTTTGGACTATGGGATTTAAAGTTAAAGTACCAAAGTGGTTAAAGTGGTGAAATAAACCTCTTCATTTGACCCATCCCCTTGTTCACCCCCCGGGAGGTGAAGGGAGCAGTGAGCAGCAGCGGTGATTTAACCCCCCAATTCCAACCATTGATGCCAAGCAGGGAGGTAATGGGTCCCATTTTTAAAGTCTTAGACTTAGACTTAGACTTAGACTTAGAAAATCTTTATTGTCCCCGAGGGGCAATTTGGTTTGCAGCAGTAGTCATTAAAAACAAGGTTCAACAGTAAAATACAAGGTGCAACAGTAAAAACGAAGTACAAAGTAAAATCAAGGTACAACAGTAAAACAAGGTACAAATACATAAAATACATACAACATACAAACCATCATGAAAGCATTGAGCTAAAAACTAAAAACATTTGTAACACAATAAAAACTAATCATCACACGTCGCTTCCCACTAAAGTGAGTGCATAGCAGCTAAGCTTGTTTAAGAAGCTCATTTATAAAGGAAACAGCTGAGGGAACAAAGGATCTTATGTATCTGTTGTTTTTGGCCTTTCTATTAGTAGGGGCATACCTGCATCCTGAGGGTAAGAGTCTAAACTCTGAGAAGAGAGGGTGCTGAGGGTTGACCAGAATGGCCTTTGCCTTCTGGATGACTCTGGCCTGATAGATCTGGTTCAGGGGGTTCAAGGTAGTGCCTATGGTCTTTTGGCACACCTTGATTACACCACCCAATCTATTTTTATTAGCCACACTGAGGTTACCAAACCAGTAAGTGATGGAATACGTTAAAATAGATTCTATACAAGATGAATAGAACATCCTCATCAGTGTCCTATCAACCTGAAAGCCCCTCAGTCTCCTCAAGAAAAACAGCCTCTGATTGGCCTTCTTACAAATACGGTCAGTGTTGGCATCAAAGGTCAATTTATTGTCTAAAATTGTGCCTAGATACTTGTAATCACGGACTATCTCAACAGCAGAGCCATTAATGAGAATAGGTGCTTTGGCAGGGGGATCACGGCGAAAGTCAATGTACATCTCCTTCGTTTTATCGCCATTAAGCTCCAGGTATGAATCATCGCACCATTTTACGAAGTTCTCCAGAACAGGACCGTGGTCTAACTCTTTGTCCTGCAGGAGGCTGACTATTACAGAGTCGTCGGCAAACTTAATAATGTACCTTGACTGAAGTGTACTCTGACAGTCATTTGTATACAGTACAAACAGCAGGGGGGACAGGACCCGTCCCTGGGTGATCCTGTGGAGCATAAGCGAACATCAGACAGTGTACTATTAACACGGGTCCTCTGTGATCTTGAGGTGAGAAAGTCCACTAGCCAGCATATAGTACCAAAGTCAACATTGGACATATTCAGCAGTCTACGAGCCAGAATGTGTGGCTGCATGCAGTCAAACGCAGATGAAAAATCCACAAAGCATAAGCGTGCATGTGTTTTATTTCCATCTAGATGCCCAACAACAAGGTGTAGTAATGTTGTTATGGCATCATCCACACCTTTCCTGGGCTGATAAGCAAACTGTAGTGGGTCAATTGCATCCTGGGTCATGACCACTAAACTCTGCTTCACTATTTTCTCGAAGCTTTTCATCACCAGGGAGGTCAATGCCACAGGGCGGTAGTCATTCAGCCCCCTTGGTGATGGGACCTTTGCAACAGGTACTACAAGGGACTCTTTCCATAATTTGGGGACACAGTTCTGTGATAAAGACAGTTGGAAAATGTGAGAAAAAATGCCACATAAAAACAGACCACATTCTTTAAAGGCCTACTGAAATGAATTTTTTTTATTTAAACGGGGATAGCAGATCTATTCTATGTGTCATACTTGATCATTTCGCGATATTGCCATATTTTTGCTGAAAGGATTTAGTATAGAACAACGACGATAAAGATTGCAACTTTTGGTATCTGATAAAAAAAAGGCTTGCACCTACCGGAAGTAGCGTGACGTAGTCAGTTGAACATATACGCAAAGTTCCCTATTGTTTACAATGATGGCCGCATGAAGTGAGAGAGATTCGGACCGAGAAAGCGACAATTTCCCCATTAATTTGAGCGAGGATGAAAGATTTGTGGATGAGTAAAGTGCAAGTGAAGGACTAGTGGGGAGTTGAAGCTATTCAGATAGGGAAGATGCTGTGAGAGCCGGGGGTGACCTGATATTCAGCTGGGAATGACTACAACAGTAAATAAACACAAGACATATATATACTCTATTAGCCACAACACAACCAGGCTTATATTTAATATGCCACAAATTAATCCTGCATAAAAACACCTGCGTGTTTGTTATGCTAGCTCCTAGCTCCTCTGCTAGCTCCTAGCTCCATAGAACACGCCAATACAATTCAAACACCTGATCAACACACACAATCACTCAGCCCAAAAGACCGTTTACCTAACCCAAGGTTCATAAAGCTTATATATTTTTAAAAAGTTACGTACGTGACGCGCACATACGGTCAAGTTATCGAATGTTTAGCAGCCAAGGCTGCATACTCACGGTACCTGATATTCAGCTGGGAATGACTACAACAGTAAATAAACACAAGACATATATATACTCTATTAGCCACAACACAACCAGGCTTATATTTAATATGCCACAAATTAATCCTGCATAATAACACCTGCGTGTTTGTTATGCTAGCTCCTAGCTCCTCTGCTAGCTCCTAGCTCCATAGAACACGCCAATACAATTCAAACACCCGATCAACACACACAATCACTCAGCCCAAAAGACCGTTCACCTAACCCAAGGTTCATAAAGCTTATATATTTTTAAAAAGTTACGTACGTGACGCGCACTTACGGTACGGTACGTGTTATGCTAGCTCCTAGCTCCTCTGCTAGCTCCTAGCTCCATAGAACACGCCAATACAATTCAAACACATGATCAACACACACAATCACTCAGCCCAAAAGACCGTTCACCTAACCCAAGGTTCATAAAGCTTATATATTTTAAAAAAGTTACGTACATACGCAAAAAAAAGCCAAAGCTGCATACTCACAGTAGCACGTCTGCGTCTTTGTCATCCAAATCAAAGTAATCCTGGTAAGAGTCTGTGTTGTCCCAGTTCTCTACAGGCGTCTGTGTATCCAAATCAAAAGTCCTCCTGGTTAGAGTCTCTGTTATCCGAGTTCTTCCATCTTGACTGCATCTTTCGGGAATGTAAACAAAGAAGCGCCGGCTGTGTACTGTTGTGGCTGACTACGTTCGAAAAATACGTCCATTTCGCACCGACAACTTTCTTCTTTGCTTGCTTGGCTTCCTTCTCCATAATGCAATGAACATGATTGAAACAGATTCACGAACACAGATGTCCAGAATACTGTGGAATTATGAAATGAAAACAGAGCTTTTTCGTACCGGCTTCAATGTGGAAGGCATACCCGTGTTCGTCGGGCTACGTCACGCGCATACGTCATCCTCAGAGGCGTTTCGAACCGGAAGTTTAGCGGCAAATTTAAAATGTCACTTTATAAGTTAACCCGGCCGTATTGGCATGTGTTATAATGTTAAGATTTCATCATTGATATATAAACTATCAGACTGCGTGGTCGGTAGTAGTGGGTTTCAGTAGGCCTTTAAGTAGTTTACCACTAATGCAGTCAGGCCCCTGGCTTTTCCTCACATTTGTCTGCTCAAATGTTCTCCAGACATTCATTTAATTAATCTGAATCTGACTGCTCACAGGGGCACCTCTGAATTCAGATAGTTCATTACTGAAATCATGAGAATCAAATCTCAAATAGAACTGGTTTAACTCCTCTGCTAGTACAGAATCAGGCTTGTGGGGGTTAGACAGACCTTTTTTGGAGTCTTGCATTCCGACCATGGACTTAATTCCCCTCCAAGCAGAGCGTGAACTACCATTTTTTAGTTCCTCCTCTACCTTATCTTTATACTGTAGCTTGGCCATTTTCATCTCTTTTTTGACCAGCTTGTGAGCTTCTCTTTGTTTTCAAATATCACCCTAATAAAAAGCCAACTTTTTCAAGTTTAAGGAATTTTTAAGGGATTTGCTAACCCATGGCTTATTATTTGAGTATGCTTTAATTATCTTCCTAGGGATAATCATTTCCTCACAACATTTAATATAACTTGTCACCGTATCACTCAGATTGTTCAAGTCCTTACAAGAGTCTTTAAAAACATCCCAATTGGTGCTGTCATAGCAACCATTTAGTTCACGAATAGAGCCTTCGGTCCACACAGCCACCTCCTTGCACTCCACTTTTCCTCTCTTGAGGGCCGGTTTATACACAGGGGCCAGAATGATGCTGTTGTGATCAGATGAGCCTAATGGTGCTAGTCCGTAGGATTTGTAACCGCCTTTTATGGTGCCATAGCACAGGTCCAGAATTTTTCCATGCCTAGTTGGGCAGGTTACATACTGGTAAAAGTGACCTAGGGACTTCTTAAGACCACATGAATTAAAATCCCCCAATAGAAAATGGGGGGCTTCGGGGCTGATACTTTGAAGACGGTGCACAAGTTTAACAACAGTAGATGTTGCCTCACCCATATTAGCTCTGGGGTGGATGTAGACAACTGTCATGAACAGCTGTGGGATTTCTCGCGGTAAATAAAACGGCCGCAGTGAAACACTTAAAAGTTCAATGTCGGGGCAACATATAGTTTCCCACACCATGACAGTCTTGCACCAGGCCGGGTTCACATACAAGCACACGCCTCCTCCCAGTGTTTTACCTGTCAGCTGTGCGTCTCTGTCGAGCCGAAAAGGCTGCCCGAAACCAGTGATTTCCAGGTCCTGGTTCAAGTCGTGATCCTTTAACCATGTCTCTGTTAGTGCAATCACACAAGCGTTCTTGTATTCGGATATGCACTTTACATGAGCTTGAAGCTCGTCTACTTGATTTCTCAGTGATTGTGCGTTACTGAGGATGATGGAGGGAAGGGGTAAGCGGCGTAATCCAAGTCGGTGAAGCCGCTGTCGCACTCCTCCTCTCCGCCCTCGCTTCCTTGTCGAGACCGCTCCTCGCAGCTCCGTGCGCGGCTTCCTCGTACGTGCCGCCGCCCGCCTCCCGTCTCGGACTCTTGGTTTGCAGATCTCCGGCGGAATGCCAGCTGGTAAGGTCCCGACTTTTGAGCCTCTACAGCGGATCAAAAAGTCACGGCTGTATTGCAGTGGGTGGGGCTGCTGGCCGCTACACACGCTGTCAGTTCTCAGCTGTGACTGTCCCTCGGGCAACGCCATTCAGAGCTCCGCTCATTAGAGCCGCTCGGCCGCAAAGCCCGTGCGCTCATTAGCTCATGATGATAACACAAAACACTTAATCGCACATGACAAACAATAAAACAAAAAGAAAAAAAATGAAAAAAAAAAAATGAAAAAAAGGACAAACAACAGAGCGACTACTTTTGCGTGTCGCTGCTCAGAGGCAGCGCCACTTCCGCTTCCGCTTTGGTTCACACTTTGGTATGACTCAGCCGGGGTTTGAACTCACGACCTACCGATCTCAGGGTGGACCAGGTGGCCTTGAGCACATGTTGATTCTAACCCAGGCCTGGGCAATTATTTTGCCTGAGGGGGCCACATTTAGAGAAAAAAATGTGCCTGGGGGCCGGTATATATATATATTTTTAGGATCACTAATACAAAACCTCACAATAATGTCTGATTGAATGCTAAAAATGTTATGACAGACCGCCTTAAAAAACAGAATGGAATTTTAATTTTTTTTACTAAATGAGACAACCAGAATGTACATGAAAATAAAGAATGTGGGATTTACAATATTAACTATGAACGATAAAACACTGAATATTGACAACATACGAACGTCACACCCCCTCTCGATCGACATGTTTTACAATCAAGCGAAACAATGCAACAGAAATGCAACAAACACAAAGACATAAGAACGCAAAGGGTAAAAAAAACCCCACCTACAATCTGATATATCTGATACATCACTAAGCTTTAGAACTTTGTTGTAAAAATCTGCAGTGAAAACATCACTGCAGATCATAATGGCAGCTACAGTTTCCATCTTAATGATCTAAAATAATTTTTGGGGAATGTCCGGCAGGCCGGATTGAAAAGCTCAACGGGCCGCATGTGGCCCCCGCGCCTTAATTTGCCCAGGTCTGTTCTAACCCAAAACATTCTGGCTGTGCGGCAGACATGCACGCCACATGTCATTTTAGTAATGCCTTCATTTCTATTGTCATCATGACTATTTTTCCTCCTTGGCTTTGCGTCACTTGCATTCTTGCAAAAATGTGTATGTTGAAGCTAATTTCTCCATATAAAACAATTTTAAACATGAATAATGGGTTGAAACCTTGACAAAATTGCTGTACTGGCTGAATGTGCACCAGAGAGTGATCAACCTGCAAGACACACAAAGGGTGGACAAAACGTGTGTACACTGAGACAAGGTCCGTACCTCAAAGCATATTCTCATTTGGTTTGTGGTTTGTCAATTGAAAAGTTTGTATATTGAGGAGTTTGTAAATCAAGGGCCGGACATTTGTGGCTTTCTTTTGTTACATAGTCTTGCCTTGTTCTCCTTTATGTTCTTACTCAAATATTGAGCCATCTTCCCTTCAACTATCAATAGACAATAGATCCATCTCTACTCTGTATGATGATTTCACCCCACAATATTTCAGCCTAGGGATTGGTTTGAGATAATGTCACAAATCTGTATCCACCTCCACCTGTCTTGTCCTCCCACTCTGCCCCTCCGCCTTTGAGTCTACAGAGGGCCATTTAGCTTCCTAAGGGCCAGAGCATGAGCGCATGGCTACTCCGCTATAAGGCATGATGGGTAATAAGTGGAAATGGCAGTGATCCGGCACTCGCAGTTCTCGCTTCCTCAGTTCACAAATGCCAGTGGAAGATGATGGATTCATTCCTGGTGTGACTCAAGTGAAAGCTCCCAGTGCCACAGCCTGCTTATCGCTCACTCCTGCTCTTTGACCCCAAAACGCCACCTCTCCTACTTTGGCATCCTCCTTATCACCTGTGTTCGCATCTCATTCCCACGTTTCATTTACACTTTCCCCATACACCATCTTCTCCACCCTCCCTCACATGTTCATTGTCATTATATTTTGGTCACTCTCCACCATGGCTTATTACACACTGCATCCTCCCTGTCCTCTCTGTGCTTAAATGTTCTCCATCTCCTGTTTTCTTCCTGTTACCCATTCATGCATTGTTTCACTCACTGTTACTTTTTCTCTTACATTTATTGTACAACCATCCTCACCTTTACCGCATCCTGACCCGCTACATCCCGGCCTCCCTACCTCCATCCACCCCTACCATCTTCCCCGTTGTTCCCTGAGCCGGCTGTGCATGCGGCTCCTGAGTGGCAAGGTGACATTGTGTGTCATATCAGCATTCCACGGCAGTCCCCTTTCTCTCCAGAGAGTAATTATTTCTTTCAGAGTGAAAGGTTCAATTTGCTATAAAAGAACAAGAGCCTTAGGTATAGAGGGTGGGGAGTGTGACGGAGGAGGCAGTGATAGTGTGGCAGAGGGTGTAGAGTGGGTGAGAATGGGGAAGAAAAGCTCCGAGGGTGGGACAGGCAGGAATAATAGAGGGTGGGTGAGCCAAAATCTTCCCTCTGAGTGTTGAACACACTGTTCTCAGGGGAGTATCTGCGTGTTTGTGTATACGGGCTGTTTGTGATGGCGGTGGTAGCGAAAAAGCCACGTGATGTCATTGCCCTGCTTCTGGTCTAAAATGAGATTACCTCTCCCCTAAAACTGGTTTGCTTTAGTTCTTTTTGAATGTTTACAATTTGGGTCTTAGAATGTTGTTCTTACTGTTTAAGCCACTTAATTTTAACCTGACTCTCGCCAGATCCTTGTAGTTCGCTGAGCTCCACACAAGGATCTGGGCTCGATGGCATTCCAAACTCCTTCAAAATAGCAAAAAATAATAAACCAATCAGGATCGCCGGGCGGGATTTCATAGATGTGAAGTAGCGCCGAAGCGACTGTTTGATTCAAACAACAGTGGCGGCACGCAGCGAGGAGTGACATTGATTCTGCTATTGCAACTGTTTTGCGACATCGATCGTCTATTGAAATTGTTGCGTTGTTTCAGTAAAAGTTCTCTAACTTTTCGCTCTGTCACTATCCAATACGTCAGCTGTTCTGTTTTGGATTTCCCAGTGTCGCTCTCATCAGCGTCACAGGTTGATTTCGATGTGAGGGGTTGAAGTAGCACGTCATTCAAGATAACGGACAAGTGGTTTATCCAATCACATACAATGATTTTTTTACAAGGCCCCACCTTCTGAAATACATCTCCTATTGAGAAGTCCCAGATCAGCGAACTACAAGGCTCTGGCGAGAGTCAGGTTAACTTAATTTAGCCTTGGTAAATGTGTGCTGGACAAAAGTATAATTTTATAACCTTCACAGCCTCCCTTTTCCTCTAAATTGGTTTGGTTTATCTTCTTCTATCCTTGTGTCTTCCAAGGAGTGTCTCTCACCACTGGGATTAAGGCACCTCTCCAGACAGGTCAAGATACTCGTTTGAAGCAGCACGCCTGTCACCAGGACTACTTGAAGACAATTGCTTTCGCGTTCCTGCATTAAGTTAGCCATGAGTTATTATGCACTACTTCAGTGGCAAGAGGGGGAGCAACCGCTAAAGTGTTGCTCCCTCACTAGAGCCCCCGGATTATCAGAAGAATGAGGGAAAGCTGAAAGGTGAAGACTTTATTGCATTTTTTGCCATGTGTTAGTCTTTGTAATTTAGCCTTTAACAGGTTTGTGTCATAATTTAATGACTATGCCTTTCAGCGGGTATCAGTCAAACCACTTGCCTTTAGGTGATTCATTGCAAACTGACTCAGTGATCATTTAATTTCATGAATTCCTGCAAATGGTTGTACGGATTGGATGTTAGGAGAATGCCTCAGGCTGGCAAGCTCTATATCGCCTCTAAAAGGAGGCTATACTAGGTTTTATTTCATTCACATTAACTGTTTTCTCTCCTAAGACAAATTAAATACTCAGGGCCTTCCTCTGAGATGCTGCTGTCTTCATCAACAGAATATTTGTTATGTGTATCTAGAGAACATATAGGGAATGTAAATGGGGAAATGCTTAGGTGTGGTTGCATCTTTGTTTTGCTGACAAAAAGGATTACAAAAGTTTCTTTTGATGCTTTTTATTCCAGCCTCCTTACACACAAAGAACAACCAACACGTCCCAATTATGTTCAAATCTGTCCTTGCTGATGGCGGCAAGCAACGCTTGATTACAGTTTGAGGTGTTTGATTTTTTTTAAATATCAAATTTTATGGAATCATTAAATGATAGTATGTTTGTAAGACCATGCACCATTATAAACTTTAGCTGTGTCCAGAAACGCAAAAGACCAGTTCTGGGAATCACTGACTAGAGCTATTTGGACCACGTTCCTGCTTTCTGTTTTTGCATACGCGATCACTATGACAGAAAGGGGAGATAAAACCAATTTACATACCCCCTCCCAGTGGTATCTATTAAAAGTGGGAGGCAGAAAAGACAGAAAGAAGAGAGGAAAGAGGGTAGGAGGTGTAGGAAAGAACATACTGAGTGTTTACGAGGGAGCAAAGACTGCATCTGATGCCACTAGATGCAGGCTGTTGTATTTCTCTCTCAGGCATTAGAGCCAACAGCACCACTCTATCTCTCATGCACACATGCAACATCTCCAAGGTTGTATAAATCACAGTACTCTGCTACTGAACCAGCATTTTCTGCCCACCATGAACAATTACCCTCAACAACCCCCCCATCTCTTGCTCCGATAACAAAGCATCGTATCTTAATAAGCATCCACCATGGGGAGTTAATGGTCTCGCTTCCCCTTTTAATTTTATACATACCTAACTATGAGATATTAATAATGAATCCAGCGTAAACAACAGTTTAAGATGCCGACCACGCCATTGTGAACTAATTGGCTCATTAAATGTAACATTAGGTAGAAGAGGGACCCTTGATTGGGAGCTCTAGGCCCAAGTCAATGCTAACACTCAGAGATCATTGATCTTTAGCCAGCCTGCATTGCTCTGATTAAAGAGCAATAAAGAAGGGGCTGCTTCCCCTCGGCTCCATAACACTGACACAATTCCCTGAAAGTGCCTGAAACACTGCCAAAATGTGGGCAGATATTTTGTGTTTCATGACCCTCCCGACCAGTGTGCTTGGCTGAAACTGGCCTCAGAGGACGATACAGACGCAGCTGTGGCCACACTGCCCAGAGTGGCAGAGGTGCTAAGTGGTCTGAGGACAGGATCGATTAGAAAGAGACTGGAATACGTCCATCAGATCCAGCACATCCGGCATTTCATCTCACTGCCTATGGGCCGTGATGTACTGTATGTACACCATTCTCTGTATGAGTGTTTCAGCCAGGCTTATCCCTTACATTGTAGTTGCTGCTCTAAAGGACTTTTGGGTGATGCCATTTTACCTGAAAGCATTTAAGAAGCCCTGGTTATACAGAAGAGCAGATTCCAGAATGTTGCCATACCTTGCCTGCTGTCAGTTTGCTATACATTGGTGAGCATGTGTAAAGCGTTATCATCTTCGGTATGATTGGTGACCCAGTCAAAGGCGGTCTTGTCAGCATCCTTGAGACGTTTTGCTGAAAAACTTAGCTCAGTTGGGATCTAGATGGACCACATAAAGTTACAAATCGGGGTCTTATTGGGATGCATTATAGCCAATATGCTGACTCAAAAACTGCAGCGTTTCAAACCTGCACTATAATTACTATCAGCACAAAAACTGTGCAGTATATGAACTGAGGTTCTGCTTGAAACCCTTACATCATCAAGCTTTGGAACAGTTTGTGGAAGGTCTTTTTCTGGTCCAGAATAATTTAGTCGCAGTGCACAAAGCAAGGTCCATAAAGACATTGTTTATATGAATTTTGCACGGGGAAATCTTCAAGACCTGACCTGGTAGCAACTGTAAAAGCGATGTCTTGTGTCTCAGGGTTGTTGCTTTGTTAGCATGACACCAACATTTCCAGAAGTGGCTGGTGATGATAAACGTGAAACTGAGGCTAAAGGCATCGGGACTGGGTCAGCTAGAACTTTGACTGCCTGTTCTGGCTGGGGATTTTACAGCACCACTCCGTCCTGGGCATTGAACTCAGCTCTAATAAACATCCAATATGTTATCACAGACTCTCACACGAGACGAGATGATACTCTGTAAAAGCACAACAAGCCTGCAATAACCTTTTTACACAATCTGTGACCCTTTAAAGGCCAAACTATAGACTTGACCAGTCATTGAGGGACTTCAGCTAGGTTATTGTAAAGAGAGAAAAAACATGCATGAGTATATATTTTTCCCAGAAAGGTTGCCCTACTTCTACATTGTATATTCACTAATGTGAAGTGCACAATAGCCTTTTGTGTGAAAATAAAGGTGTCAGCGGTGAAAAGACTGTTCTCACTGATATGAAAAGCAGTTTGTCTCTGTCAACACAAGGTCAATATGCTGTTATGTTAAACAAGATTCATACAGGCCTTCATCTTTCCGCTGCTTGTAAAAAATTATCTTTGCACTGTACGAGCTGAGAGGTGGCTAAATCTGATTGAGAGAAAAATATGGGTAGTTTTATTTTTTGTATCAGAACTGTTCGGGATGTGTTTTACATTTGGTAGGCTGCAACTTTGCATTCATCACCTTGATATTTCATTCAATTTCCACGCCGTAACACAATTTTCCCTCAGGCAAGCACTTTTTTATATTATTCCAGATACTGATTCTGATCAATTGTTTAATATCACCCCTCTTGAAAATAAACGTGTTTCTCTCTACATGGCTAATCCCTTTGACTTGCAGCTGCCACGTCCGTTTTCACACCCAACAACCACTACAATGAGTGGAGAATGTGGAGCAGCACCATAGCAAGAAATCAAACCGTGATAACGACTGCCTCAAGCCTAGTTTAAGGCTTGAGCTGATATCTTCTGTGCACAGCCCTCTTCCTCCTTCCCATCTCTCTCCTGCACCCTCATCAGCCTCTCTCCCTGCTCCCAGCCTGCCTGTGCCGCACCCTTCTTGTGCCCTCTGCTGCCCCACCTTCCTGATCTCATCTAGAGACCAAGCAGGTGCTTTGGCGAGATAGAGGGTGGCTGAGAGAGGCATCTCCTCCCGGGCTAATGATGCCTGCGCTTTTCTTAGCGTTTTATGCTGGAACAATCTTAAAGCGGTAGCAGGGCTGAAGCCAAATGTGAGCAGTAAAAATCACAGAAGTTGAGGCAGGCTAAAGATTGTCCCCTGTTGATGAGGAAAATGTTATTCTGACTGCGTGCTGTCACATGACGTACATACACTTCTGTAGGTACAGTATGTATCTATCAATGCGTGCATAGTCCCAGGGAAACTGCAGCCTATCCCAGCTGTAGGTATACCCTGCATTAATCACCTGTCGATCACAGGACTGACATAAAAACCTACTATATGAGCACCCATATAATGCTGACCAATATATATATATATATAAATATATATATATATATATATGTATTAGGCGTGTGGGAAAAAATCGATTCGAATTTGAATCGCGATTCTCACGTTGTGCGATTCAGAATCGATTCTCATTTTTAAAAAATCGATTTTATATATTTTTGTATTATTATTTAAAAATTTTTTTTTTTTTTTTTAAATTAATCAATCCAACAAAACAATACACAGCAATACCATAACAATGCCATCCAATTCCAAAACCAAACCTGGCCCAGCAACACTCAGAACTGCAATAAACAGAGCAATTGAGAGGAGACACAAACAGGACACAGAACAAACCAAAAGTAGAGAAACAAAAATGAATATTATCAACAACAGTATCAATATTAGTTACAATTTCAACATAGCAGTGATTAAAAATCCCTCATTGACATTATCATTAGACATTTATAAAAATAAAAAAAAAGAACAATAGTGTCACAGTGGCTTACACTTGCATCGCATCTCATAAGCTTGACAACACACTGTGTCCAATATTTTCACACAGATAAAATAAGTCATATTTTTGGTTCATTTAATAGTTAAAACAAATTGACATTATTGCAATCAGTTGATAAAACATTGTCCTTTACAATTATAAAAGCTTTTTACAAAAATCTACTACTCTGCTTGCATGTCAGCAGACTGGGGTAGATCCTGCTGAAATCCTATGTATTGAATGAATAGAGAATCCTTATGAATTGGAAAAAAAACGTTTTTGAATCGAGAATCGTGTTGATTTGAAAAAAAAAAAAAGATTTTGAATCGAATCGTGACCCCAATAATCAATATTGAATCGAATCGTGGGACACCCAAAGATTCACAGCCCTAATATGTATATATTAAAAAAAAAAGATATATACTGTATATTTATACATATATATATTACATATATATAGATTGTTTTAATAAATATATATGAGTATATATATATTTATGTATACAGTTGTGGTCAAAAGTTGACATACACTTGGGAAGGACATAATGTCATGGCTGTCTTAAGTTTCCAATGATTTCTACAACTCTTATTGTTTTGTGATAGAGTGATTGGAGCACATACTTGTTGGTCACAAAAAACATTCATGAAGTTTGGTTCTTTTATGAATTTATTATGGGTCTACTGAAAATGTGACCAAATCTGCTGGGTCAAAAGTATACATACAGCAATGTTAATATTTGTCCCTTGGCAAGTTTCACTGCAATAAGGCGCTTTTGGTAGCCATCCACAAGCTTCTGGCAAGCTTCTGGTTGAATTTTTTGACCTCTCCTCATGACAAAATTGGCGCAGTTCAGCTAAATGTGTTGGTTTTCTGACATGGACTTGTTTCTTCAGTGTTGTCCATGCCAAACAGCTAAATTTTTGTTTCATCTGACCACAGTACTTTCCTCCAGAAGGTCTTATCTTTGTCCATGTGATGTCAGATGAAACAAAATTGAGCTGTTTGGCCACAATACCCAGCAATATGTTTGGAGGAGAAAAGGTGAGGCCTTTAATCCCAGAAACACCACGTCTACCGTCAAGCATGCTGGTGGTAGTATTATGCTCTGGGCCTGTTTTGCTGCCAATGGAACTGGTGCTTTACAGAGAGTAAATGGGACAATTAAAAAGGAGTATTACCTCCAAATTATTCAGGACAACCTAAAATCATCAGCTCAGAGGTTGGGTCTTGGGCGCAGTTGGGTGTTCCAACAGGACAATGACCCCAAACACACATCAAAAGTGTTACGGGATTGGCTAATTCAGGCTAGAATTAAGGTTTTAGAATGGCCTTCTCAAAGTCCTGACTTAAACTTGTGGACAATGCTGAAGAAACAAGTCCATGTCAGAAAACAAATTTAGCTGAACTGCACCAATTTTGTCATGAGGAGTGGTCAAAAATGCAACCAGAAGTCTCCAGAAGCTTGTGGATGGCTACCAAAAGTGCCTTATTGCAGTGAAACTTGCCAAGGGACATGTAACCAAATATTAACATTGCTGTATGTATACTTTTGACCCAGCAGATTTGGTCACATTTTCAGTAGACCCATAATAAATTCATAAAAGAACCAAACTTCATGAATGTTTTTTGTGACCAACAAGTATGTGCTCCAATCACTATATCACAAAATAATAAGAGTTGTAGGAATTATTGGAAACTCAAGACAGCCATGAAATTATGTTCTTTACATATACATATATGTAAAGTATGTAAGTATGTATGTAAAATATATGTATAAGCATACTGTATACACACACACACACACACACACACTCACAGACCGTTTATTTATTTCAATATATATCTTTTAAAACTTGGGCACTTCCCGCGGGCCGTAGTTTGAGGTTTCCTGCCATACAGTATAGGACAGCTCAGTACCACATTGTTTCCAACACTACCACACCCCCACTTATGATTCATCACTGCACGCTACATACTGTACTTTTTCGTCTTTCATCTCTCCCATGCTGTCTCCCTCCGACACTAATGGACGTACGACGTACGGCACCCTAATGTGGAATAGTAGCATTTTCCATTGACCTCTGCCACAAAAGACTGTGATTTTCAGCCAAGGTCAGCAGACATCAGGGAGAGGGAAATATGGTTATAAAGTTCAAACAGCATGCATGTTAACATGCCTGGATGTGCTGTACATGCACGTACACACACATACATATACACAAACAAGGATAGAGAACATAATGCACTGTGCTTTGGATCACAGGGGCCACTAGTCACTGAAAGTTACTGTCAAAAATGCAATGTGTGACGCACACTAAAACACTCAAATCTAATTTGGAACTGAGGGTGATATTCAGATAGGTTCCTGAGTCCTGTCGTTCTATATGTAAATATGCAGGACACTGAATGTAGAATATTAATTAGCGAAATGGGAATGGCCGCTGTATGCAACACTTTTACAATATGGAGTTGTACTAACTTTCCATATTGTGTGAGCAAGAAAAGAACGGCAATGGCAAGATTAACAGATCAGTTCCCAATATCCCCCACTAATCAGATCATTGTACATCTAATGTGAGGCATGAATTCCATTAAGCTTTATTAGCAGTCATTTTTACTTTCCTCCATCCCATGCAATTACGACTTTCTGCTCTTTATAATGTCCAACAGTGTATTATCCATCTATCCATCCATCCATCCGTCCATCCATCTCTCGTGTCTTCAGTTAAAGATCACTCTGACATACAGACTAGAGCAGGGTTTCTCAACCATAGGGCCAGGGCTATTTTTGGCCTCCTTGAGGACCGCCAAAAAATATCTGTTTCTCAACTGGGGTCCATATGGGCCGCAGAGGTACAGAGTTGTAATACACTTTTCAACCACGTGTGGCAGTAATGACAACCTCAAACAAACAGAAGAAGTCTGGAGTCAGTTAGTTTAACTCTAATGTTATTGACAGTTTAGTTAAGAATCACATTCATTATTAATTTAGTTTATTTTAGCACAACATAATTGTATGTATATTTATTTTTTGTCAGTTGTTTATGAGTCCCTTCTTATGTATTATATTTAGTTAGTACACACTTATCAGCCTGACCTAAGCCTAAATTGTATGTGTTAAATAAATATAATCTCTACGATTAACACAGTTTCATATAATTTGACACGGTTGTAAACTGTAAGAGGTTAGATATACTGTAGTTATTGAATACCATTAAAATCAAGCGTAAGATTACTCATTCGGTGTTCATGTGTGAGTGGGCCCCGGGTCCCTCTGCAGTTGAAAAATTGGGCCCAAGGTCAAAAAGGTTAAGAACCCTTGGACTAGCGCACTGGCACTACCAGTGATGTTGCGAGGTACATGTCAAGCGTCTCTAACATATTCAAATCTAAAAAGATGCAGTAAACAAACTACTTATGCGTCCCAGGTACGCACCTCATTTTTACCATGAGAAACTGTTATCAGCAGATCCATACAAGCAGTATATCAACCCTCTACACATGTTTTGCCGCTCTCACAACATACTATTTTCGCTGCTACCAAATCAACTACCTGCGATCAGTTGGCGACTTGTCCAGCCAGGGTGTACCACGCCTTCCGCCCGAATGCAGCTAAAATAGGCTCCAGCACCCCTCGCGACCCCAAAAGGGACAAGGGGTAGAAAATGGATGGATGGATGGAAATCAACTACAGGCACCAATCACTGCAGATTTAATGTTAACAATTAAATATACAAACTTGATAGTAAATAAACTCAGATTTCCACTGCTCAATTTTGTGTTTATTCATGTCGATGGTGCTTTAATGTTTAGGAGACGTGCTGTAAATAATAATCCATTGGCGTCTGAGCAAACTTCTGTCTCCTCTACAGCGCCTGATGCCAAATAAGTGCATTTATCTTCTCCATTCACCTGCCCCAAAAAGTTAAAATATTTTCAAGCAGTGGCTCATCACCACATACAAATGTTTGCACTTTTCAGATAACAATTTCATACATTGCAACGTTTGTACTAAACAGGCACATCGATTGCGGTTAAGAATGTTTTGTTTGTGTTAAAGTCAGCATTTCTATTGATATTTTTTGGTGCAACTTGTTTTCATTTGAATTTTTTTCTAATTTATTTAGATGTTATTTATGTTGTTACAAAATGCTATTACATTAGAATTTTGTATGTCATGCACCTGGGATTGGCTCCAGCCACCCCTGTGACGCTCAGAGGGACAAGCAGTAGAAAATGGATGGATGGATGGGTGCCCTCAGTTGTTTTTTCAGATTTGGAGTTTTGTTTGATTATAACAATTTCATACCATATCACCACCAAAGGAATTTGATATTACATTTTTAGAAAAATAACAATATAAGAAGTAGAAATCAATGCATATGTTTAAGGGGCGGTTTCCAAGTTGCACACTGTTACATTTTTCAAATTAAAAAAAAATACCGGCTAGCTTATGTTACCGTTAGTGGTTTAACAGAACTTAAAAGTTTTTAAAGTACCTATATTTTTCATAATTACTAGTTATATTGAATACAAATTGCTCGTCGGTTGGAGGAATTTGTTTGACGTTCCTGCTTGTCACTAACTGCTGTTTGTACACAAGTTCACTCAAAATTGGATATAACCAGTGGTGGGCTGTCAGGGCCAGCTAACCCTTCTCTGGTGGCCTAACATGAATCATGATCATAAATTAATAAAAGCTAATTTTATTTTTATTTACCTTCCCTAAATATACAAAAGTATTTAACAAATTATCTTCATGCCATATTAGGCTTCAGCGTTGCTGATTTTACGTTGGAGCTTTTAGCCAATCAGAATTCAGCTGGTTTGTTGCCAGCAGTGTATGAAATCCTTCTGAATCAACAACGCGGTGGTCTGTGCAATGTAGGCGAACGGCACACATACAGTTAATAGACAGTTGCAATAGCCAATCATATGGTAAATGGGTTATACTTTTATAGGACCTAGGTGCCAAATGCACAGTCCGCCACTGGATACAACGTGGTTCGATACAATGTGGTTCAATATAATGCAACGTTCCATATAACGCGATCGTGTCATGGACCCCGAATTTTGCGCCTGTTTTATTCCACCAGAGTCAATCACGTTGTTTTTCACTACATTAGCGTGTATTTACAAACTAACTCTCATGACCGGTCCTTCCCCGTCATCTCCTGTGTTGGTTTTCTCTACACAATTGCTACACTTAGACTTCTGTGTTTGTTGTTGGTGGCCGCTAGGCTAAAGACCTGTATGTTTTTGTGCCTCGTACTGGAATTAAACAAGCATTCTTAACACAAGCTGCTTCCTGCCTTCCTTTGCATCCTGGGAAATACGACCTTCGGAGACATGCAACCAGATCGTAACACGTACACATTAAATCTTTATTACAAAACCCAAAACCAGTGAAGTTGGCACGTTGTGTAAAGCGTAAATAAAACCAAAATACAATGATTTGCAAATTATTTTCAACCTATATTCAATTGAATAGACTGCAAAGACAAGATACTTAACTTTCGAACTGGAAAACTTTGTTAATTTTTGCAAATATTAGCTCATTTGGAATTTAATGCCTGCAACATGTTTCAAAAAAGCTGGCACAAGTGGCAAAAATGTTGAGGAATGCTCATCAAACACTTATTTGGAACATTCCACAGGTGAACAGGCTAATTGGGAACAGGTGGGTGCCATGATTGGGTATAAAAGCAGATTCCATGAAATGCTCAGTCATTCACAAACAAGAATGGGGCGAGGGTCACCACTTTGTGAACAAATGCGTGAGAAAAACAACACACAATTGTAGTGCGCTTGCACATGTTACGTACCGGCGTAGTTATGTCATCACATGCTTAATGCCCAAATTTGGCGGGATATAATTGTTTAAAACACTTTGGGGAAAAAAAGCGCCCTCAAGGCATCCGTGTAAAGCAGGGGTGTCCAAACTCTTTCCACTCAGGGCCGCACACGGAAAAATTAAAGCATGTGGGGGCCATTTTGATATTTTTCATTTTCAAACCACAACAAAATATATTTAGCTTTAGGGGTCATTAAAATGTTAAAAATAAGTCAAATTATTATTATTTTGTATTTATTTAACGCTTACAGTAAATCTCTATATCAACTTCAAGTTGATATAAAGTAATAAAAAAAAGGTTTATGGCTTTTCCGTCAAAAACAACTTTGTTTTTTATATTAAAACTGAAATATGCAGTGTTTAATAATTAGAGCCCTAAAAGATCAATAATGCAGGACACCATTGATTTTAATTATTTAATATTTTTGAGTAATCACAGTGAAAAGATCAATAAAATACCACTAAATATATTTGGGATCCAAAAGGTGCCCCACTCATAAAGTGATACATTTGTATTAGGTTTTTCTTTTACTTTCAACACTTAAGTTACGAGATCAACTTCAGATATATCTGTCGATTTTACGTTTTAACTATTATTTTGTTTGTTTTCTGCTCTTTTGTTTTTATGTGGCAACTACACAATATATGCAATATTTACCACATAAAACATTTTAAAGTTAAATATTTGAAGTAATTGGAGCCTTGAAAATAATTCATTATAACATGGATTTTTAGTCGTTATTATTTTTTTTTTTTTAGCAATGGCAATAAAAGAAAGATAAAGAAAAACAAAAGAAAAAAAACAGTCTGCATGGCAGCTCGGGCTGGGTATCGGTAATTGATTTCTTTCAGGTATCGGCCGAAACAACCCAATACCAAGTAGTATCGGAACTGCGTCTGTCAAACGATACCTGTAATCGGTTCTTTTTGTACCCAGATCAAGTTTCTATGGTTTTGTTCGCAGCCAATCACTGCAAGCATTCTTCGATTCAATGCGCCATGTGATTGGTCCACCACCGCAACACCAATAGTTTGTATGGCGGTAAAGCGGGTTGAAGCAGTGCATGATTGGCTGGTCATCATTCCGAGATGCCGGCAGCTAAACGGTCAAAAGTAGTGTTGTACTACACTCCTGTGGCGCCGGGTACAAATAAATGCATACAATGCGGCAAGATTATTTCGGGGAAAACGGGGAATACTAGCAATATGATTAAACAACCTCATCAAGCACGGAGCAAAATTAAGGGTGGAGAACTGTACTGTGTTTAAACAGCCGGCTTCTACAACACCAGCATCGTCGTCGTCATCTCAACAGGACACTGCTCAGACGTCGATAACTTCAGGTAATATATAAATTAGGGATGTCCGATAACATCGGACTGCCAATATTATTGGGCAAAAAATGCTTTAAAATGTAATATCGTAAATTATCGGTATCGGTTTTGACATTATCGGTATCGGTTTCTAAAAGTAAAATGTATGACTTTTTAAAACGCCGCTGTGTACACGGACATAGGGAGAAGTGCAGAGCCTTCCTTGAAGGCACTGCCTTTGTGTGGCGGCCAAGTCACATAATATTTATGGCTTTTGACACACTCACAAGTGAATGCAAGGCATACTTGGTCAACAGCCATACAGGTCACACTGAGGGTAGCCGTATAAACAACTTTAACACTGTTACAAATATGTGCCACACTGAACCCACACCAAACAAGAATGACAAACCCATTTCGGGAGAACATCCGCACCGTAACACAACATAAACACAACAGCACAAATACCCAGAACCCCTTGCAGCACTAACTCTTCCGGGACGCTACAATATATACGCTACCCCCTAACCCCGCCCACCTCAACCTCCTAATGCTCTCTCAGGGAGAGCGTGTCCCAAATTCCAAGCTGCTGTTTTGAGGCATGTTAAAAAAAATATTGCACTTTGTGACTTCAATAATAAATATGGCAGTGCCATGTTGGCATTTTTTTCCATAACCTGAGTTGAAGTTGTTCTCTTATTTTGGAAAACCTTGTTACATTGTTTAATGCATCCAGCGGGGCATCACAACAAAATTAGGCATGATAATGTGTTAATTCCACAACTGTATATATCGGTATCGGTTGATATCGGTATCTGTAATTAAGAGTTGGACAATATCGGAATATCGGATATCGGCAAAAAAGCCATTATCGGACATCTCTAATATAAATGGTTACTATGTTAACAGTACTCATCTTTTGTGTGTTAAAACATGTATTGTCAAGTAAATCGTTTTGGGCATGTTGTAGGCATGTGAGCTAATGCTAGCTTAGCTTGCTCGCTATATACAAAGCCGAAATAATACTTTGTTGTACATGTTTGTGCAGTTATTTAATAAATATTTGAGCACTTTCAAAATGTATTTTTGTAAAAATCTTGAATGGGGAGGAGTGGTGACAATCACGCAACCAATTGCATTCTTTTCACATGATTAATATCGAATGAAGTACTCAGTTTTAAGGGTACAGGTATCAAACATTTTTAAACGATACCCAACCCTAATGGCAGCTTTGTGTCAACATTGCAACTTTTTCTTGTTAGATTTCACCTCATTCCACTTTTTTAAATGTTCTTTTTTGTTTTTGCAATAGCATTTCCAGAATGTGTGGCGGCCGGTAAACAATTAGCTGCGGGCCGCACTTTGGACACCCCTGGTGTCTGGCCCCTTTTAGTTGGGATCCAGTGAATTTTACCAGGACCCTCTCAAAACACCATCTGTGGCTCCCAGGGACTCACTACATTGAAAATCTATCAACATCTCTGCACGACTGATTTTTAAGGTAAAATGACAATGTTGCATTACTACACAATATTACGACACCCGATTGTGTCTCGTGTAGCAGCAGGCCTCGAAATAAGCTGGACAGTTGCAGGATCTTGCACATTTACAGTAGTGTTTCCCACTCAAGCAAGGGGGGAGTGTGAGGACGACAGAAAAAAGCCAAACACTCCTGGGAAAAGCTTTTTACTCCCAGTTTGTGTTCATTTGTCCCCCGCTCTCCTCGGCTGCCTCTGGGAGCGACTCAGCACTTGTTTTATTGGCCGTTACTGTTTGTCAGGGAGCAAATCGGTTTTTACTCACAGGTGCGAGTGGAGGACAAGTGTGAGTGTTCCATTACTTTTTGCATCATCCTGGTCTATCTGGCTGGCACAGCTCTATCAGTTTATCCGTTACTAGTTCTGCTATTAACATTAGTGTCTGCTTACATATGCGCTGCTGCAAAGAAGAGATGATGGAACTGATTCCTTCAGTGCTCTGTGTCTATTACCACATTTTGTGTAATTATATGATTACTGCTAATCACCCACCTGAGGTGTCAGTGCTGTGTGGCGACACTATTACAGAACAAACACAGCGACATCACCACATCTCACACTCATTAACACGCTCCTCCCCGCCTCATTCTCCTTTGCACTTTCTCTGTTTTGCTTTTTTCATGCTTATTATATCTAGTCTTTATTTACATTCTTTAAAATGCACAATTTTGCAGTGCAGTGGTTCTGAAACTTGTTTCCACCAAGGACTGCCTCAGAAAACCATTGGCCCCTCCAAGTACCACTATAATGACCAACATTAAAATAATGTAGCATAGTAGGCCTTAGTATTCATTAAAAACTAAGCAGAAGTTTTATACATCAAGTATATTGAATAATTTTGGCCACAGTTCGACACACTTGAACAGTGACATTGTGTTTGAATATAGGAAAATAAAACACTGTCAGGTACCGACAGGCCAAGCGGTGTGCGGCTTCAGCGGTTGCGGAGGCAAAAACTCGGACATGGGAGGAGTTCGGGGAAGCCATGGAAAACGACTTCCGGACGGCTTCGAAGCGATTCTGGACCACCATCCACCGCCTCAGGAAGGGGAAGCAGTGCACTATCAACACCGTGTATGGTGAGGATGGTGTTCTGCTGACCTCGACTGCGGATGTTGTGGATCGGTGGAGGGAATACTTCGAAGACCTCCTCAATCCCACCAACACGTCTTCCTATGAAGAAGCAGTGCCTGGGGAATCTGTGGTGGGCTCTTCTATTTCTGGGGCTGAGGTTACCGAGGTAGTTAAAAAGCTCCTCGGTGGCAAGGCCCCGGGGGTGGATGAGATCCGCCCGGAGTTCCTTAAGGCTCTGGATGCTGTGGGGCTGTCTTGGTTGACAAGACTCTGCAGCATCGCGTGGACATCGGGGGCGGTACCTCTGGATCGGCAGACCGGGGTGGTGGTTCCTCTCTTTAAGAAGGGGAACCGGAGGGTGTGTTCTAACTATCGTGGGATCACACTCCTCAGCCTTCCCGGTAAGGTCTATTCGGGTGTACTGGAGAGGAGGCTACGCCGGATAGTTGAACCTCGGATCCAGGAGGAACAGTGTGGTTTTCGTCCTGGTCGTGGAACTGTGGACAAGCTCTATAATCTCGGCAGGGTCCTTGAGGGTGCATGGGAGTTTGCCCAACCAGTCTATATGTGTTTTGTGGACTTGGAGAAGGCATTCGACCGTGTCCCTCGGGAAGTCTTGTGGAGAGTGCTCAGAGAGTATGGGGTATCAGACTGCCTGATTGTGGCGGTCCGCTCCCTGTATGATCAGTGCCAGAGTTTGGTCCGCATTGCCGGCAGTAAGTCGGATACGTTCCCAGTGAGGATTGGACTCCGCCAAGGCTGCCCTTTGTCACCGATTCTGTTCATAACTTTTATGGACAGAATTTCTAGGCGCAGTCAAGGCGTTGAGGGGATCTGGTTTGGTGGCTGCAGGATTAGGTCTCTGCTTTTTGCAGATGATGTGGTCCTGATGGCTTCATCCGGCCAGGATCTTCAGCTCTCACTGGATCGGTTCGCAGCTGAGTGTGAAGCGACTGGGATGAGAATCAGCACCTCCAAATCCGAGTCCATGGTTCTCGCCCGGAAAAGGGTGGAGTGCCATCTCCGGGTTGCGGAGGAGACCCTGCCACAAGTGGAGGAGTTCAAGTACCTCGGAGTCTTGTTCACGAGTGAGGGAAGAGTGGATCGTGAGATCGACAGGCGGATCGGTGCGGCGTCTTCAGTAATGCGGACGCTGTATCGATCCGTTGTGGTGAAGAAGGAGCTGAGCCGGAAGGCAAAGCTCTCAATTTACCGGTCGATCTACGTTCCCATCCTCACCTATGGTCATGAGCTTTGGGTTATGACCGAAAGGACAAGATCACGGGTACAAGCGGCCGAAATGAGTTTCCTCCGCCGGGTGGCGGGGCTCTCCCTTAGAGATAGGGTGAGAAGCTCTGCCATTTGGGGGGAGCTCAAAGTAAAGCCGCTGCTCCTCCACATCGAGAGGAGCCAGATGAGGTGGTTCGGGCATCTGGTCAGGATGCCACCCGAACGCCTCCCTAGGGAGGTGTTTAGGGGCAGACCCAGGACACGTTGGGAAGACTATGTCTCCCGGCTGGCCTGAGAACGCCTCGGGGTCCCCCGGGAAGAGCTGGACGAAGTGGCTGGGGAGAGGGAAGTCTGGGCTTCCC
>NC_084737.1:34592571-34705071 GCF_033978785.1 Entelurus aequoreus
ATAGGGCACAGCACTGGGGTCTCTGGAGAAAGATCTGATGGAACATTTCAGTCCAGCTCTAGCACAGGGAGGACAAGATGGACCCCTTCTTAAGGATTTGGCACATCCCAGACAGACGTGGTGACGTCGAGCTCTGGCAGGCACGAGGAAGGTATCACAAAGCGCAGACAGACAACACTTGTTCATCAGATGGAAACTGAGCTATAATTAAGGAGGTGTGTGTTTTGATTAGATAGCGTCACTCAGCTCGCCAGCTCAGATTAAACAAAGCCAGTGTCGTTTCACATGTTTTTCGAAACATCTTGTATACCCCCTTTTTATGCACTTTGTACAAGTTTAGATCTACACTAAAAAAAATTGCAGGAGTAGCACATTATGGGCCTCAGTGCAGCATATTACTGAAGGCCAGTTTGCGGTTGTATAGTATACACAGATGTACGGCCTCTTCATTATCATCCACCATCACTTAGGGATGCACCTATAGAAAACATGTTTCTGGGCAATAATACTGTAGTTTATTGCAGAAACTCTCCACCTGGGGCATGTTAAGAGAAACTTTTGCTTGAAGGATTGTCTCGGTTCATCTCAATCTGGCTGCAATGTTCCCTTACAGTGGCTGGTTAAATGCCTCTTGTGAGCAGGTTTCTTTTTTGGATATTTTATAGACATCTTTTAACATGTCCCGAGTAAGAGACATGTTTCAACAGATACATTGAAAATGTGTATCTTTCTTACTGATATTTCCAGGGTATTTGCTTCCTGCAGATAAGCAGGTGTAGGTGTGCACACAGAGCACTGCAGTCAAATCACATTTGAGCATAAAGGTGGGCAGCCACTTATACCTGAGGCACCGTAGCTTGTTGAAAGGGCCATTAGATTTAGTTTCGTCTCACAGCGTCATCTGACTTCCAGGACATCTTTGCTATCAAAAGTTTAGTTTGTGCACACTCAATAGGCCCTTTTCCACCAAACAACTTTTGGTTCCTGAAACCTTTAGTTTTGTATCCAGTTCGGTATCCAAAAAGAAAGTCTGCCTTCTCCCAATCAGCCTTTTCATATCAAGCCATCAAAGAATGGAATGGTCTCCCAGACAATCAAAAGAACAACTGTAGTTTTCACAGCTTCTCACAAGCCGTCAAAGTCCTGCTCACATTAGCAATACCAGACAGGCAGTTGAACATCAGATGATACCCTGGCGGGAGTAGTCTGATGGCCACCAGAGTACCATTCCAATCTTGTAACATCGCAACATTTTTGATGTATGCAATACCAATGGGGTATATGGCTATTGAATGATACCCTTATGGGTATCATCTAATGGCTACTGCACTGTATGTGGACTTTGATAAAAAACTGCTGCACTTTATACACTTCTGCACTTTAAATGAAGCTGCTAAAATACTGTAACTTTACCGCCCACCGATTTATTACTCAGATACCCTGTATGTATTGTACTTTTATTTAAAATTGTTTATCATTATGTAAATTTAATATTGTTGTGTATTTTCAATCCTGTGTAATTTTATTGGAAATTAGCATGGTGCTAAATTTGGTGCAGCCATCTTCTTAATGTAACTGCACATTGTCCTTCAACTAAACAAATATAATACAATAGTTCCTGGAACTATGGGTTCCCGTAGAAGTGTGTGGTTTGTGTTTCCACCACATTTCACAGTCCAGGGTAGTTCATACAAATCAGGCTGACGACGTATGGAGGAGCGGTTTACTATATTTCTACACTGATACCATGTAAATAAACAGACAATATTAGGTCAGAGATATTTCACTAAAAAGTAAGTAAATGAAATACAAAGCAATTATATACAAAACGATTTGACTTAAAAAATCAAGTGTACCAAGGTGTTCATAAAAGTCAGGCTTTTATCAGCAAAGTTCAACAGTCAGAAAATCGTCCTCTCTGTAAATTATGAATTCATGAGGGTCAGGCGATTCCTTTTGGTCCATTTCATAGAGCTGTATATAACTACACATAAATAATAAATGTTAGTGTTTATCTCACGCTGACAACACGAACATATCGTCTTTAGCGTTAGCGTGTTAGCATTAACATTCTGTTCACTCGGGTTGAGGCTAATGATTACAGAAATGGACAGTGTTGGGTTAGTTACTGAAAACCAGTAACTAGTTACAGTTACTAGTTACTTTATTTAAAAACTAACTCAGTTACTAACTCAGTTACTTACACCAAAAAGTAATGCGTTACTGTGAAAAGTAACTATTTAGTTACTCTTTTTTTTTTCTTCTTTTTTTTTTTAAAGCTCCCATTAATGCCCTTTTAGCCTTAATTTCAGTACTCTTATTGCAGTGGAGAATAATACAATGTGTTGATCAACTTGACATGCATTTGCATCACTGAAATCTGCTAAGCAATGTGGTCTACATACAACACACAAAGACAAAGATATGTTTCAATGGGCCAATTTATTTCAGGCCAGAACAAATTGACAAAACTATTTTAAATAGCTGCAACATAACATACATGAGTAACAAACAGCATAATAACAACATAGCTGTAAACCTGAATTCACCTAAGGAAGTCACACGTGACGTGACATACACAAAGCCTAACCAGGCAGATTTGAATTGTTGTTTTGGGCAGTAGACAGGATCTTTGATCCAAGACACAACTTACATTTAACTAAAATGTTCTTTTCTTTGTGCTCGACAAAAGAAAAGAAGTGAGAATATCTCATACTTGCCAACCCTCCCGAATTTCAGTGCCACTCCCCGGGACAACCATTCTCCCAAATTTCTCCCGATTTCCAGCCGGACTTAAGGCACGCCCCCTCCAGGTCCGTGCGGACCTGAGTGAGGACAGCCTGTCGTCACGTCCGCTTGGTCAACCAAAAAGTAACCACAGAACACTATACCGTATAGTGTTCTGTGGTTACTTTTTGGTTGGCCAACGGTTTACGTTGTATTGCGCACCGCCCCCTCCCTTCCCTTCCCCCAACACAAACACACCCACACCCAGACACACACAGAGCGCCTCCGGCTTGTGACACAAGAGATTCAGAGGACGACACTGCAGCGCTGCAATAAAACACACTCAGATCTTCTGTTTCTAGCCGATACTACATAAAAAATAACATAAAATAACGCAGTAACGCATCATGTTGTAACGGTAACTGACTTACTGAATATAAAAAATAACGCGTTAGATTACTAGTTACCGCCGAAACTAACAGCGTTACTTTGTAACGCGTTAGTCCCAACACTGGAAATGGAGTGTCACTCACTACTTTTACAACATCCATCCATCCATTGTCTACCGCTTGTCCCTTTCGGGGTCGCGGAGGGTGCTGGAGCCTATCTCAGCTGCATTCGGGCGGTAGGCGGTGTACACCCTAGACAAGTCTCCACCTCATCGCAGGGCCAACACAGATAGACAGACAACATTCACACTCACATTCACACACTAGGGCCAATTTAGTGTTGCCAATCAACCTATCCTCAGGTGCATGTCTTTGGAGGTGGGAGGAAGCCGGGGTACCTGGACGGAACCCATGCAGTCACGGGGAGAACATGCAAACTCCACACAGAAAGACCCCGAGCCCGTGGATCGAACCCACTACCTTTGTATTGTGAGGCACATGCACTAACCCCTGCCCACTTTTACAACATGTCATAAAGTATATAATAATAATTATTATTATTTGTATTAATATTAGATGTCATTTACCTTCGTTCCACTCGTGTGCAGCCTTCTTTATTGCACATGTATCCAACAAAGTCAGAGTAGTAAGCAGTTGAAGTCGTTGCTTTGAGTCTGGCTTCATACCCCTCTGCAAATACGTTTAAAAGAGTCCGTCCACTTTTTGTAGCTTCACTCGTCAAAATAAGTTTGTCAAAAATAATAAACAGCAATAAACTGCGTATAGTTTATAGGGATGTAAATCTCTTTGTGATGGACAATTTGCTTCGTATCTCGAAAAATGGGTTACGATGCGGTTCAAAAACTATTTATTTATAAAACAGAACGATTCGATACAATTCGATTCAGTGTATTAATAATTAAATAAGATTCGATACAGTGTATGAACAATTTGATTCCATGGTTAAAATTATGTTGATGGACACATTCTTTATTACACCACAAAAGAACAAAAGCATTCCTTGTGCAAACGCTCCTCCTCATTTTAGAAGTTAGGACCTTGGCACCAAGCGCTCAGAGTAGATCTGTCCAAGCTAAGTCTATGAGCATGAACTGATGAAAACTAATTGGGTAAAAGGCCAAACGTCTTCTAAGACAAAAAAATGCCATGAGAATAACAATAACCTGATGAATGAGAACACCTATAGCAGGGGTCACCAACCTTTTTGAAAGCAAGAGCTACTTCTTGGGTACTGATTAATGCGAAGGGCTACCAGTTTGATACACACTTAAATAAATTGCCAGAAATAGCCAATTTGCTCAATTTACCTTTAACTCTATGTTATTATTAATAATTAATGATATTTACACTTAATTGAACGGTTTAAAAGAGGAGAAAACACGAAACAAATGACAATTACATTTTGAAACATAGTTTATCTTCAATTTCGACTCTTTAAAATTCAAAATTCTACCGAAAAAAAGAAGAGAAAAACTAGCTAATTCGAATCTTTTTGAAAAAATTTAAAAAATAATTTATGGAACATCATTAGTAATTTTTCCTGATTAAGATTAATTTTAGAATTTTGATGACATGTTTTAAATAGGTTAAAATCCAATCCGCACTTTGTTAGAATATATAACAAATTGGACCAAGCTATATTTCTAACACAGACAAATCATTATTTCTTCTAGATTTTCCAGAACCAACATTTTAAAAGAAATTCAAAGGACTTTGAAATAAGATTTAAATTTGATTCTACAGATTTTCTAGATTTGCCAGAATATTTTTTTTGAATTTTAATCATAATAAGTTTGAAGAAATATTTCACAAATATTCTTCGTCGAAAAAACAGAAGCTAAAATGAAGAATTAAATTAAAATGTATTTATTATTCTTTACAGTAAAAAAAATAAATTTACTTGAACATTGATTTAAATTGTCAGGAAGAGAAGAGGAAGGAATTTAAAAGGTAAAAAGGTATATGTGTTTAAAAATCCTAAAATCGTTTTTAAGGTTGTATTTTTTCTCTAAAATTGTCTTTCTGAAAGTTATAAGAAGCAAAGTAAAAAAATCAATGAACTTATTTAAACAAGTGAAGACCAAGTCTTTAAAATATTTTCTTGGATTTTCAAATTCTATTTGAGTTTTGTCTCTCTTAGAATTAAAAATGTCGGGCAAAGCGAGACCAGCTTGCTAGTAAATAAATACAATTTAAAAAATAGAGGCAGCTCACTGGTAAGTGCTGCTATTTGAGCTATTTTTAGAACAGGCCAGCGGGCTACTCATCTGGTCCTTACGGGCTACCTGGTGCCCGCGGGCACCGCGTTGGTGACCCCTGACCTATAGGAACATTCATCTTCAAGTATATAAAAAAGCACATTCTATAAAAATGACATGAATCCAGTATTTTCAATTTTTTTAAACACAACATATACCCCCATAGGTGTTAAATTAAGTAAAAAGGCAAACACATGTCAAATATATTTCTTTTCCACAGGTCAAGACAAGTCAGTGTCGTCACAGATGCATACTTGCCAATAGCTTGACAGGGGGGGTGGGACTACCGGGACAAGGATGGGAAGTGACGTGTGTTGTGGAGTTGAGAAGGGAAAGGAAAGTTGCTGAAAAAGAGAGCAAGACACAGAGATTCAGCCCGTTGTACGAGAACGTTGCATTTTGTGAAATAAAGAAAGACAATCCGGGAATCTGTCTGAGCCGCCATTCCTTGGGATGTTACAATATTGATGGACAGCACAGCACGGAGACGGTCCTCGTTGTTGACGTTAGGTATCCTGTGGGTAATTATTTGGCGGGCAGCTGTGACGCTCGCGTTTTGTATAGATAAACTGTCTGTTGATTACTAGTCTGGCGTGACACCCGGTCCATGTATTAAGTTAAATTAAAGTACCAATGATTGTCACACACCCACTAGGTGTGGTGAAATTTGTCCTCTGCATTTGACCCATCCCCTTGATCACCCCCTGGGAGGTGAGGGGAGCAGTGGGCAGCAGCCCAGGAATAATTTTTAGTTATTTAAAACCCAATTCCATCCCTTCATGCTGAGTGCCAAGCAGGGAGGTAATGGGTCCCATTTTTATAATCTTTGGTATAACTCGGCCGGGGTTTGAACTCACAACCTACCGATCTCAGGGCGGACACTCTGCCCAGATAGTTTTTGGTGGAAACACAGGGGGAACTTGACTTACCCAGTAAAAGGGAAAGTTCCTGTATGTAAAGCACCTCTATTCTCGTGTCCAGGTACATAAGTAACGTAACAAGCGCGTGACTCTTTTCATGGACAAACCTGGCTCTCACCTAATTTTAAGGACAAAAACCGTCAACTGATTTCTAGTTCGACGTGATAACTGATTTATGTGTCTACAATTGATTGACTGAACCTTATTGATTGAGGGGGCTGTAACCGGCGTAACTGAACCGGCCACTCCTCGAACCAGATATCTGGTTGCATCGGTTTATTTTTAACAACCCTTTTTTTCAAATGTTATTTTATTTTACTTTTTAACAACCCTGAAAGACTGTGACTGAGTAAAAACACTGCAAGATATCTGTGTGCTGAACTCTAGCACACAGATGCCCCACAACAATTCATGCAAGTAGAAAGTTCCTTTTCTTCTTCTTTCTCTCCATTGTCAAGTATATTGTAATATAATTACACAACAAATGGGAAATAAACAAGCTGTCTAGCATTCTGTAATGGCGCTTGTGTGTTCAAAAACATGTTTTAAGAACGCCCCTAACTGTGTTCAACCAATCAGCACAGTCCGCCTCTCGATAAGGTTCTGGGAACCTTCCAAAAGTCCCACCTAGCTGGAGGGAACTCTGAAAGGTTCCTGAAGAACTACATCTACACAGGTAGTTTTTGGTGGAAACACAGGGGGAACTTGACTTACCCAGTAAATGGGAAAGTTCCTGTAAAACCTCCCGCGGTGGAAAAAGGCCTAATAACTGTTAACATGGAGACACAATTCCGTGCCTTTCCATATGATCCATGTGCCATAAAATGATAAAAATGTTGGCATGCGGCTGACTTGGCAACATTTTGGTTGTCAGGGCAGCTGACAGCACTACGTGACAAATGATGCAAAATTGACTTGACACGGTCATGACATTGAACAATGTCATCTCTGCAATCAAATCTGGAGCTCGTTTTCCAATCAGTGACCTAAATCTTTATAATGTCACTGGGTCCAGCATGTTATGATTGAATGACTGTGTGATTGTGTGCTATTTGTCACAAGAAGTCATTAAACAGCTCAAATATCATAATCAGACTGCTATTTGTAAAGCCATTATTCACACGCTGAGGTCTGAGGAAGTAGACATTGTTCATGTCGTGTCTTGTGGATCTTTTTATCCTGCTCGACTTAACACTGAATTTTACTGTGGAATGCCAAAGGCACACTGCCCTTTTTGCCTTTCAAAAGCACATTTTCTGTGAAGGAAATTATGTATTCTGGCAACTTCAGCACAGCAACCTTTTTCAACACTGTGGCATATTTAAGTAAACATAGTATGGGAAATTTGGCATTTTTAACATTCTGTTTGTAGAAAACACAAACACTAGCCAAGGTAGTTACGAGATCAGTTCCATACTCATCCGTATGCATGGCCGGGTCCCCACTGCAATTCAAGAATATGTTTTAATGATAACTGGTCCCATTGTTTACAAAGATGACAGGTCTATTTTCTGTTGATTTATGTCCGGTGGCATGCAAGGAGATACTACTTATTACCTTAAATGCGATATAGAAAAAAAGAAGGCAGAAGCAGGAGGGAGAAATGGTCGTTGCATCCCTTTGTAGTAAAGCAAGAAGCTGTCTGTTCAGGTCTAGACAGGAAGAGGCGATCTGATGACCTGTTGGAGGTCATCGCTGCTCTCAGCCCCACTTATTTAGATTTCTGGCTTTTTAGCAGGTTGGGTTCGGATTGTCGGGAGCATCTTCCAGCTGACCATTCTTATCTAGTTCATATTTTGATGCATATATTGGACTGATGGGCTTTGTCTTTCCCCTCTGAATCTTCATCTACAACCAACAAAAGATGCCCTCTGGTGGCTGAACATATTACACACACTGTTGAGACTATATTATCTCTGTGATGCTGTTCAAAAAGTATAGATTATTAGGAACAGCTTGGTGTTAAAGAATTTTGCAGTGGAAAAATAAGGAGAGAAAGATGTAAAGGAAAAACAGCCGGTTGTCATTGTTTTGACGTATTTAGTTACAGTAGCACAGAGATCAATTATTCAGCAGAGGCATGCATGGACACGATTAATGGTGCATGCTGCAAATAAATCAAGCACTGGACTTGAACGTCTTGGTAGAAGGGGTAAACGGTCTAAGACAAGCATAGAATGCTGTTTGACGTTGGCATTTAAATATATCCATTAGCATTTCAAACCAAATATTTCAGGAGAAAGAGCCATTACAGCACACCCAAACTTGGACAACTACTGTCGACAACTGAATTTGGGATTCAAAGGACAGAAGTGTTTTTGAGTGACAGTGATAAGATGTGAAAAAATAAGGCTGTAGTTGCTCCTGAGAGACTGAAACAATGCTATACAGTATTTGTTATTTAATTTCAAAGACCTGCCTGTACTCAAACTGAGCCCACCTAAGTTTAGACCAAACATTTAAGAAATGAATGAGAGAGAAAGGTGTCTCTCTTGCTTCTTTTTTTTCTCCTTACATTTATTTCTACTCTTGTTTATTTTCTTCTTTAGTATGACAATGGACATTTTTAGTCAATCAAAGCAAAGGTCTTCAACAGGGTATCCGCAGGGCACTGCAAGAGGGTTGTGAATTTTTTGTTTGATTAGTCCTTTTTTAAGTATCTTTTTAAGTATGCTCAATTATTATTTTAAGCTGATACCGATAAATCTCAATTTGACTGTAGTTTGTGCACACCTGGAGGAATGAAAGAGTCAAAGAAAAGGTGTATTTGACAAACTGTACCTGTAGATGTGTCTTAACCAAATATGACATCATTACTACGGTAGAGCTATATACATCACATCCATACATCAGTGAAGCTTAAGCCCTGATTTCCATAATTACTGTATGCAAGAATGTGGTGATCATGTCACATTCTGCGAGCAAATATAGCGGCGGGTCAGAAGTACAAACCAGTGTCTTGAGTGATGGTGGTGGGAGAGGTCTTCTGCATCTTTGATATCACATCGGTCAAGTGTATCACTGATTCAGCTGTATTGTTTTATCTCTGGGATGCTGGCAGTGGCGTCTTGTTACTGGGGGAAGCAATCCAGTTTGTCCGGGTGGTTTTCTGTCACGTCTTGGTGTCCATGATAGACAGTTTGTCCTGCTTAGGCCTAAACATAACATGTTGGCTGTGGAACTAAAATGAAGGAGAGCAGCTGCGTGTCTTCCGCTTTGGACAAGCGTCTTCATGGGCTTTCGGAGCATGGATGCTGGGAGCGTTTCAGGGTGGCTAGTGATATATATATATATATATATATATATATATATATATATATATATATATATATATATATATATATATATATATATATATATAATTTTTATACCAAATAATACATTGCGAGTGTTATGTTTGCGGGGAGAGTAGACGGCACAGACCACAAGAGGGCGTAGTTATTAAGCTCTCTGATTTATTATATATACTGTATGCACAATATATATAATAATCAAACAATAATAATATAATCTAAACACGGGTATGGAGTGTGACAAAAATACAAGGGTGTACGGTGTGAGACTTTGTGTAGGAATTAATGAGTGTGTTACCGGGAGTGTTGAGCGAGCGAGAGACAGAAGTCCCGGAGGGGAAAGGCAGGCTCGAGTGTCCGTGAGACAGGCAGGAAGTCGGGGAGCTATAGCGGGGCGTAGGAGGTCCATGTGCATGTGTCGATGATCGAGGAAGGCAGTCCGGAATCCAAAGGGAAGTCGAGGCACACAGATCGATCACTGGAGACAGGGAAAGCACTACGGGAAACACAAAGGACATAAGACACGGTAACTGGGAAGACACAGAAAGAGAGCAAGTACGAGGAGTGGAGCCAGAGACGCGATAGCTTACTGAATACAGAGAACTACGTTCCGGCGCAGGATCTTCGGGTCCGCTGGTCTTTGTACTGGAGGCGCCGGCAGAGCTTGCAGCAGAAGGCATGCGGGACTGCGCATGCGCCGGGACAGCGAGAATCAGTTTGACTCTAGAATCGTGTTGAAATGAGAATCGAATCTACGCGTCACCACTGAAATCGGAATCGAGTCGAATCATGAATTGTATGATTCGACTCCGGTACGATCCCCGGGGTGGACGCATGCAGGGACTTGACCAGGGGGGTTACTTTGGTTTCCGTTACCAGGATGAGAGCAAGGTTGAAGGGGTAAGTGTAACAGATGCTAGCCAGAGGTGCGTTAATACTTTGGCCAAACTGCACTCCCTGACGATTCAAGAGTCGCGCTGGGCAATGAGCTTGGGCTTTTAGCTGCTTGGCTAGCGCTCCTGAGGGACCAGGGGATGCAGGGGCTGGACCAAATGTGTTACGCATATATTATTTTTTTTACTGTATTTAATATAAATATATATATATATATATATAATGTATTTTTTAATCTTTAAATAACTTTCATCACCACAAAAGTTGGATGGCCTTCCTACTGCAAAAAAAATGTCTGAACTTCTGACATCTGCAAGGCTGTCAAATTATATTAATCGAATATGTTTTTTCAGTTTCAATGATTTTTCTGTTTGGATCTGTCAGATACACAACTGTCCAAACATTTATTTTCTGTAAGGCCGACGCTATTGCCTTTGCCTCCAAGATTTAAAGAGATTTGAGTTGTGGGATTTGGGCCATATCAAAGCAGCAGCAGGACACAGAAAGATATTTTGCATTTGAGTGATGACGGTGAGGTTGTCAGGAAGGCAGCTGAGGCAAGAGTGAGAGGATGAAAGCAGAGGATGGTGGCACAGGCCTACCCCCTGCTGTGTGCCTCAGATGGAGACAGGTTAGCGCCACAGGTCCCCTCGGTGAGAGGGGAGCCAGGCGTGAGGTGAAGGGAGATGCTTGAACAAGCCAGCTTACAAACATCTCATAATAACTCAGGCAGAAGAAGCTCTCTGAATTAAAGTGTCACTTTTCATTTGCTTTGCTTTCCCTCTTTTTGGCTCACTGGCTTATTTCGTTTTTTTCCCCCTTCTGCTCGCTTTCTTCCTCTCTTGCTCCCTTGTCTGCCTACCCCAAACCCCACACCAAGCCGTCTCCGTCCTTCCCCAAGCCTGCACATAGCATGGACTCTTTCACTTGCGTTCCCTACTGTCTTCATCCAAGGACTGCCTTGGGGCTTTCAGGCTGCTCCATCTGCCTGCTGTGTGTCTGCTGCTCTCCACGCCTTCACGTTAGCCTGCCACGCTGTCACTTTGCTACGCCGCCTGTCCCTCCGAAACTTTATTTTTTTGTGCTTGCTAATGTCTGCAGGCCTATGTACCCCCAGTCAGACTCAAGTTGAGTATTGGCATTCGGGGCGTTAGCAAGTTAGAAATATTGTGTTGTGTGCTTGTCTCCAATGGAATACGTAATTATATTCCACGCTGGACATGTTATCTTGTTGAAACCAGGGGCAGCAAGCAAAGGGGAAAACGTTTGGCAGTTTTCTGTGTGTGCCTGCGTAAATTAAATATGGCTGTGGTTTTTTTTCTATCAACGGCTCCATGGCTTCATTCTGTTTAATTCATTTGGCACATTCTCCCCCATTCTTGGAGGTAGAATGAATAGTTTGGCTGGTTTAGTCAGTATATATAGCACCTCTGTCATCATTGCTGTCAATTTCACTAATGTCTAATTTAATCTCAACATTTGGTCTGCATGTTGCCGCCAGGTTTATAAATCGTAGGTGACTGAGGAAGCTGATGGCAGTTTGTTGTCTTTCCTTCACGGTGGACCAGCCAGCAGTCCTTATTTTCTCACACCAGGTCATCTCACTGTATGGACAAATATATACAGTGTAATATGAAGGATATAGAGTGTAGGTTTGGCAGATCCTGGTAGCTTTGAATGCAATGTCTATTGAAAGACGTCTTTCGGCCCAATTTCATGCCTCTGTGAGCAAATGTGCAGCCATGATAGCCACTTCTAAGTCAACCACTCCATCGTCTATGTAACAGTCTCAGCTTTAATGTATACTCAGTAATGATGATGTGGATGTCCTTTCACATGGCGGACACACAACATTTACGAAACCAACAGATGTGAACCTGTTTTCGCTACTACCCCGTTTCTTTTCTAAACCACTAAATAAATTATGCTTCTTGTTGACCAGTGGGTATACAACATGTATGTAAAATGTCCGCAATAACGTGAAAATCTGTGTTTTTAAACATACATTTTTTCTTCAAAATATTATTTTTTCGTTTTTGTTAATGAAAGATCAATAAAACTACAATCCGAACAACATTTGTTGAACGCTCGCCTCACTTGCAAGTATTAACTGTTGGTCTTGCCTAAACGCCACACTCAGTCGCAGGGCGGGGAGACAATCAGGAGCACTGAAACAAGCTTACTAGTTAGCTAACCATCTAGCTAGCTTACCCGTTGTCGCCTTTGTTCGCTCTCCAAGCCACAACGTTGATGGCTGTTCACTTTGCTAATCATATTTTGGATGATTACAATCCCAACACTATTAGTTCTGAACCAGTTGTAGTTCTAGAGTATTTATTAGTAGCCATAGCCATTAGTAGATATGTTTCACGTGAAGGTTTGTAAACAGAGGTCACAGCATTATATTATATTATTATTATATTACCCAAGGACCGTGGCTAATTTCTAAGTTCTTTGCATGCATTTTCAATGATAATAATGTTAGTAGATAAGTTAGTAGATAAGTAAATAAATAATAGAAAGCAAAACAACGTGTGATACATTTCTTGATACATATAAGTATCAAAAAGCGACAACAAAAAAAGGCTGGTAGATGAGAATAAATCCAAAGGTAAAATAAAAAATTAAATAATGTAGAAATGCACCAAATTGCAGGAAATGTAGTCTGAAATGTCATTAAATGTAGAAATCTGACCACAGAACTTTCCTCCAGAAGGTCTTATCTTTGTCCATGAAATGTCAGATGAAACAAAATTGAGCTGTTTGGCCACAATACCCAGCAATATGCTTGGAGGAGAAAAGGTGAGGCCTTTAATCCTAGGAACACCAGGCCTACTGTCAAGCATGGTGGTGGTAGTATTATGCTCTGGGCCTGTTTTGCTGCCAATGGAACTGGTGCTTTACAGAGAATAAATGGGACAATGAAAAATAAGTATTATCTCCAAATTCTTCAGGACAAGCTAAAAGTATCAGCACGGAGGTTGGGTCTTGGGCGCAGTTGGGTTTTCCAACAGGACAATGACCCCAAACACATGTCAAAAGTGGTAAAGGAATAGCTGAATCAGGCTAGAATTAAGGTTTTGGAATGGCCTTCCCAAAGTCCTGACTTAAACGTGTGGACTGCAAGATGGCGGCGCATGGCGATGCTGCGGCTATGCTAACGCTCTTGGGAGTGTAGAGCGATTTGGCAAAAAACACCCGTCATTTCTGTCAATTTCATGGCTGGCTCAAAGCGTGAACACTCTGTGATCACATACGACCGACAGACAATTCTGGATGTGGATGGATCGGGTCGTTATAGACTGAAAGATGCATGTACGGTGGACCTCCTCGCTAGCATGGGAATACTTTGCGGGCTACATCGAGCGGCCTTTGTAGCAGCGGAGTCAAGTGCTAGCGGTGACCGCCAATGGAGACGACGTAAGCGGTGCGAGCGGAAGCAGAAGCGGGGATGCCGAGCGGGGCTAACAACAAAGAGAAAAGCTAACCAAAGAAGCGTGGAGTCTCCGGGTAAGAAGCCATTTAAACTAGAACTAGCCGGCGTCAGGCTGGATAATCCCTGCACACATAGCAATTATCTTAGAATAAAACACAACTCACATAATGTTTTTTCTTTTGTGACCGTGTCAGAGGCAGACATACATTGTACTGAGGTAGCTAACTATGATGCGTTCAGTTTATTGCAACATCAAGCAAACAATCTGAATATCCCCGTCGTATCAATTCCTAGATATGGTCGAAACTATTTAAAGTGCACTACGCATAATAAATGCAACATTATTAATATTGCTACTTCGGATAATTTCAACAAACAATCCTCAAAACAGCCCACTACCTATAATATGGGCTTTTTAAACATAAGATCATTATCTACCAAAACGTTGTTCGTTAATGAAGTCATTAGAGACAACAAACTTGACGTTGTTGGTCTCGCCGAGACCTGGCTCAAACCAGACGATTTTTTTGCGCTAAATGAGGCATCTCCTCCTAACTATACCAATACACATGTTGCCCGACCTCTTAAAAGGGGAGAGGGTGTCGCACTAATATACAATGAAAACTATAATCTTACACCTAACCTAAATAATAAATATAACTCGTTTGAGGTGCTCACTTTTGAGGTTTGTTACACCGCTGCCTCTCCACCTGGCTGTTATCTAACGCCCCCCCTGGGCCCTATTCGGACTTCATCAGTGAATTCTCAGAGTTTGTTGCTGATCTATTGACGCACGCCGACAATATAATCATAATGGGGGACTTTAATATCCATATGAATACCCCATCGGACCCTCCATGCGTGGCGCTCCAGACTATAATTGATAGCTGTGGTCTTACACAAATAATAAATGAACCCACGCATCGCAACGGTAATACGATTGATCTAGTGCTTGTCAGGGGTGTCATCACCTCTAAAGTTACGATACTCCCGTACACTAAAGTAATGTCCGATCATTACCTTATAAAATTCGAAGTTCTGACTCATTGTCAACAAACTAATAATAATAATAATAACTACTATAGCAGCCGCAACATTAATGCTGCCACAACGACGACTCTTACTGACCTACTGCCTTCGGTAATGGCACCATTCCCAAATTATGTGGGCTCTATTGATAACCTCACTAACAACTTTAATGACGCCCTGCTCGACACCATTGATAGTGTAGCACCGCTAAAGCTAAAAAGGGCCCCTAAAAGGCGTATCCCATGGTTTACAGAAGAAACTAAAGCCCAGAAATTATCATGTAGAAAGCTGGAACGCAAATGGCGTGCGACTAAACTTGAGGTTTTCCATCAAGCATGGTGTGATAGTTTAATAACTTATAAACGCATGCTTACCTCAGCTAAAGCTAAATATTACTCAAATCTCATCCACCTCAACAAAAATGATCCTAAATTTCTGTTTAGTACAGTAGCATCGCTAACCCAACAAGGGACTCCTCCCAGTAGCTCCACCCACTCAGCAGATGACTTTATGAATTTCTTTAATAAGAAAATTGAAGTCATTAGAAAAGAGATTAAAGACAATGCATCTCAGCAACAACTGGGTTCTATTAACACAAATACGACTGTATATACGACGGATACCGCCCTCCAAAATAGTTTCTCTCTCTTTGATGAAATAACATTGGAGGAATTGTCAAAATGTGTAAATGGGACAAAACAAACAACATGTTTACTTGACCCAATTCCTGGGAAACTTATCAAGGAGCTTTTTGTATTATTAGGTCCATCAGTGTTAAATATTATAAACTTATCACTTTCCTCTGGCACTGTTCCCCTAGCATTCAAAAAAGCGGTTATTCATCCTCTACTCAAAAGACCTAACCTCGATCCTGATCTCCTGGTAAACTACCGGCCGGTGTCCCACCTTCCGTTTATCTCGAAAATCCTCGAAAAAATTGTAGCACAGCAGCTAAATGAACACTTAGCGTCTAACAATCTCTGTGAACCTTTTCAATCCGGTTTCAGGGCAAATCACTCAGCCCTCGCAAAAATGACTAATGATCTATTGCTAACGATGGATTCTGATGCTTCATCTATGTTGCTGCTTCTTGATCTTAGCGCCGCTTTCGATACTGTTGATCATAATATTTTATTAGAGCGTATCAAAACGCGTATTGGGATGACAGACTTAGCCTTGTCTTGGTTTAACTCTTATCTTACTGACAGGATGCAGTGTGTCTCCCATAACAATGTGACCTCGGACTATGTTAAGGTAACGTGCGGAGTTCCCCAGGGTTCGGTTCTTGGCCCTGCACTCTTTAGTATTTACATGCTGCCGCTAGGTGACATCATACGCAAATACGGTGTTAGCTTTCACTGTTATGCTGATGACACCCAACTCTACATGCCCCTAAAGCTGACCAACACGCCGGATTGTAGTCAGCTGGAGGCGTGTCTTAATGAAATTAAACAATGGATGTCCGCTAACTTTTTGCAACTCAACGCTAAGAAAACGGAAATGCTGATTATCGGTCCTGCTCAACACCGACATCTATTTGATAATACCACCTTAACATTTGACAACCAAACAATTACACAAGGCGACTCGGTAAAGAATCTGGGTATTATCTTCGACCCAACTCTCTCGTTTGAGTCACACATTAAGAGTGTTACTAAAACGGCCTTCTTTCATCTCCGTAATATCGCTAAAATGTGTTCCATTTTGTCCACAAGCGATGCTGAGATCATTATCCATGCGTTCGTTACATCTCGTCTCGATTACTGTAACGTTTTGTTTTCGGGCCTCCCTATGTCTAGCATTAAAAGATTACAGATGGTACAAAATGCGGCTGCTAGACTTTTGACAAAAACAAGAAAGTTTGATCATATTACGCCTATACTGGCTCACTTGCACTGGCTTCCTGTGCACCTAAGATGCGACTTTAAGGTTTTACTACTTATGTATAAAATACTACACGGTCAAGCTCCTGCCTATCTTGCCGATTGTATTGTACCATATGTCCCGGCAAGAAATCTGCGTTCAAAGAACTCCGGCTTATTAGTGATTCCCAGAGCCCAAAAAAAGTCTGCGGGCTATAGAGCGTTTTCTATTCGGGCTCCAATACTATGGAATGCCCTCCCGGTAAAAGTTAGACATGCTACCTCAGTAGAAGCATTTAAGTCTCATCTTAAAACTCATTTGTATACTCTAGCCTTTAAATAGACTCCCTTTTTAGACCAGTTGATCTGCCGTTTCTTTTCTTTTCTTTTCTACTCTGCTCCCAACCCGGGGTGGACAGCTAGCCTGTCCATCAGATGGGGACATCTCTACGCTGCTGAACCGTCTCCACTCGGGATGGTTCCTGCTGGCCCCACTATGGACTGGACTTTCGCTGATGTGTTGGACTTTCACAATATTATGTCAGACCCACTCGACATCCATTGCTTTCGGTCTCCCCTAGAGGGGGGGGGTTACCCACATATGCGGTTGTTGGATTTATTATGTGTATTTGTTATGTCTATATGTATTTATGGCGGACTTACCTGGGACTTTAAGATGGGCGGGGCTACCACTGACAGGTGACCATGTACGTAGCTTTAAAAATGGCGTCATTGTTTCGTTTGTAAAAAAACAGCGTGCTTCGTCACCAGCATACCCCACTGGTAAGCTCATTTTGTTATATCCGCTTTTCTTTGTTAGATCAGCTGAATTATTGCTTAAATTCCATGCTTACCTGCTTCTTTGCTCTTCTGTTTGCTGTATGTCTGCTATGTCCAAGCGCTTGTTGTGCGGCTGACTTGCTGCATCACAACCAGCGCAAACACTCACTGTTTAGTTTTTAAACAACGTTGGCAAATTTAAAAGTAATGTGCGGATTGAAATCTATTGGATTATATTGTTGTCACGTTGCGTGTGTCCGGCTGCGTTTGAGAGTTCGAAGGTTTGAGTTAAAAAATACCGGCACCGGCACTTTACTTCCTGGTTTGGCTGATGGGATTTGTAGTTCTTTGTGTAGTTCTGCTCATATGTTTAATGTGTTCCTCAAACAGAGCGCCGGTGTTTTATGTCTTTTTAGTATGTTTGTCCATGACATTATGGTGACATTATAAATCATTCTGATTACATTTAAAACATTATTTGACATAAATTAATGGTGATAATAAAATGTAATGCTAAAATTAATAAGTTAGGATAAAATCACAGTGATTGATAATATGTCATATCATGGTTGATAACATTATGGTTCAGTTGATGAATTCATGTCTATTTACATTATGATGATTCAAGATAGATGCATTGTTTTATTATGTTCATGTTTTGATGATTCAAGATAGATACATTGTTTTATGTTCATGTTTACTTTTAGGTTATTACCTGCTAATGCTGCTGCTGCTGCTAATGCTGCTACTGCTACTACTGCTGCAGCTGCTGCTACTACGACTGCTGCTGCTGCTACTGCTACTGCTGCTACTGCTACTGCTACTACTGCTGCAGCTGCTGCTACTACTACTGCTGCTGCTACTAAATAAAACAAGCAAAAATGCAAAGCGAGTAATTCCTTTTATGCTGAGTGACGACCCCTATTCAGAGGGCCAATACGGAAAAAACTGTACAGCGGTCCTCTCCAAGGTTTCTCATAGTCATTCACATTGACGTCCCACTGGGGTGAGTTTTCCTTGCCCGTATGTGGGCTCTGTACAGAGGATGTCGTTGTGGCTTGTACAGCCCTTTGAGACACTTGTGATTTAGGGCTATATAAATAAACATTGATTGATTGATTGGTTGACAATCCTGAAGAAACAAGTCCATGTCAGAAAACCAATAAATTTAGCTGAACTGCACCAATTTTGTCATGAGGAGTGGTCAAAAATGCAACCAGAAGCTTGCCAGAAGCTTGTGGATGGCTACCAAAAACGCCTTATTGCAGTGAAACTTGCCAAGGGACATGAAACCAAATATTAACATTGCTGTAAGTATACTTTTGACCCAGCAGATTTGGTCACATGTTCAGTAAACCCATAATAAATTCATAAAAGAACCAAACTTCATGATTTTTTTTTCTGACAAACAAGTATGTGCTCCAATCACTCTATCACAAAAAAATAAGAGTTGTAAAAATTATTGGAAACTCAAGACAGCCATGACATTATGTTCTTTACAAGTGTATGTAAACTTTTGATCACTACTGTATATATTTTTAGCATTAATAAGTGTACCCTCGGCAGATAATTTTCAGGGGTCGTGGCTTCATATTGCTGCATGGCAATATTTTAACCTTTTCTATTAATTAATAAAATAATTTGCCAAAATATCTTCTGTGGTGGGGGTGTTGTCGATATAACGTCATTGCATGATTTGCTATGATGCATATATTTTCTAAAAAGGCCAAAAAAATGTGAGTATACATATAAAACAAATTTGTTATTATTAGGTATAGTATTAACATATATATTTTTCTTACATAATATAGTTTTGTTCTGTTTTTAAATTGTTTCTGCTTATTGTACAATGTACTTTGTTGAGATATTTTTATTTGAGAGATTTCTCAAATCCTTCTAGTTTCTTTTACTGTAATGAAACGTTTGGCGTTATTGGCGACTGTACTTGTGTTCAGAGACTCTGTATAGATTCTGTCACGCCTTGTCCGTGACGAAAAGCGAGCTGCAGAGAGCCTGACGT
Source organism: Entelurus aequoreus (assembly GCF_033978785.1). NCBI lineage: Eukaryota > Metazoa > Chordata > Actinopteri > Syngnathiformes > Syngnathidae > Entelurus > Entelurus aequoreus. Next base: position 34,612,201 of record NC_084737.1, read on the forward strand.
CACACTTGCTTCATGTTGCTGGGAGCCTTTCTCTCATTGAAAGCCAGTGTCATCTTAAATTGTAAAGATCGCTGTCTGCGGGTATATCTCCAATACTGTATATTAAAGTACGTCCACAGCGCGGACATGCTGCCTCCGGTCCAGACAACCCTGTGCATATGGCTAGTGTTAATGTGTAATGTCCAGTGCACTCGGTTGCCAATCAGTCTTCTATTTCAGTCCAGTGCTGTCTTCCAGACAGCGTGGGATCATTGCTCTGCTTTTGTTTGCTACGGAATCACATAATATACTCTTAATAAAAAGAAGTTCCAACATTTGGGCAATTATGCCCTCGCCTTCTTTTGTTTCCCTTCACTTATAGTTTTGTGGTATCCCACTCCCTTTTGTTTATATTAAATTATTTTTTTTTACTCACCATCCGCCTCTCGTCTGCTGCATTTTGGGGTCTTTATTTGGGTATTTATTGTTTTTGGTTGTGTATATTTGAGGGCCCCCCACTCTGTCAACAGTGACATAACTTATTGTATTGTTTTTGCTTGTGATTTTTATTCAAGTGCAACATTTTACTTACAGATAATCTTAATTTTTATCATTTGTTTATTGTATTTAGATTGGTATTTGAAATTACAATGTTAAAATACACAGTACGAGAAAAACAAGTTGATTGCATTTGAAATGGTATACTTGCATTATGATTACGTATTATCATTACATCCGTGGTTAATTTGGCCTCAAAAAATATTGGCAATATTGTGTAGGTCAATATATTGTCAAGGAAAATTTCTTATCAGCCCAGGCCTGATTTCATGTAGATAGTATCCTTCTTGTAGTACTCATTGGGCTAAATTTTGAGGTACTACATTTCATGCCACCTCATATGCCTCATGTGTGTTGGTATGACAATAAAGTTCCTTGATTCCTTGTATACTATTATGCGAGTCAGTACTCATTAAAAAATTAAATTAAATTAAAGTCATCATCATCGGCGGTCACTCGAAGCGAGTAAGACAATCCTCCTGGTAGGGGGGTATCCCTTTATGGAGGATGCCTGTGCGTGACTTTGTTTAACGTGGAGAGACTGGTGCACAGACAGTCACCACACGATCCTTGACAGATCCGGGTCAGGGTCCAGTGGCATGGAGTCCAAGACGACTGGGGACCCTTTTCTGCTGCAGCTTTCATCCGCCATCCCAGCCGTTGTGACGCTCTATAGGGTTAGCAATCATCCTCCGCCTGTTCCACCGTTGAGGTCTTGGGTTGTTATTTCCCCATAACTGGGCCCACATGGATGTGGGGGTGCCTTCTTCCGCTATCGCAGCCGCTGTGGTAGTTCTTACATCTACCGTCTTCCGCCTGCTCCGCCGTTGAGGTCTTCACCGTATCCCTGGCTAGGGGGAAGTCAGGTACTAGGCCTTTGCCAAGGGCCACCTGGGGTAACAGTAGTAAAGGGGTTAACCTCCTAGTGCCCCAAGACCCCATAGCGGAGCCTCCACAGCCGGATGCACTTTAACATCATGCCCAGGACACTAAATAAATTAAAGTACCACTGATAGTCACACGCACGCTAGTTGTGGTGAAATTACCCTCTACATTTGACCCATCCCCTTGTTCCACCCCCTGGGAGGTGAAGGGAGCAGGGAATCATTTTTGCTGATTTAACCCCCAATTCCAACCCTTGATGCTGAGTGCCAAGCAGGGAGGTAATGGGTCCCATTTGTATAGTCTTTGGTATGACTCGGCCGGGGTTTGAACTAGGGTTGTACGGTATACCGGTATTAGTATAGTACCGCGATAATAATTAATCATTTTCGGTATGATACTGTCTCTAAAACTTACCGGTCCCGCACCCCCCTGCGCCCGCGTAGAAGTCACATCGTGACATTGCTGGTTTACGAGCAGACGAGCATGTTTGGCGGCACACAATCACAGAGAACTTACAAGCAGACACAGTGTGTAGACAGAAAAGGGAGAACAGACGCATTTTGGTGTAAAAACTAATGATAAAGGTGATGTTATAACACTGAAGCACCCTCAGGAAGAGGTGCTTTAAGACATGGCTAGCTAGCTAGCGGCTAAAGTCCATCTGCCGTCGGCAGTGTTTTAGCTACTTCTAAATCACTAATACTGGTCTCCATGGCAACAAATAAAGTAAGTTTCTTACAAGTATCATCCCTGCAGGAGGAGGAATAGCTAAACATGCTTCAGTACACACCGTAGCTCACCGGCATCAAAATGTAAACAAACGCCATTGGTGGATCTACACCTAACATCCACTGTAATGATATCAAGTGCAGGCACGTATCTTGTCAAAACTACTATGATTACGTCAATATTTTTTGGCATCATATCATCTTCTTTTGTTTTTTAAAAAAGTATATTATGTTTATAAACTCAGGAAATATGTCCCTGGACACATGAGGACTTTGAATATGACCAATGTATGATCCTGTAACGACTTGGTATCTGATTGATGCCCAAATTTGTGGTATCATCCAAAACGAATGTAAAGTATCAAACAACAGAAGAATAAGTGATTCTAAAATTTTAACAGAAGTGTATATAGAACATGTTAAAAGAGAAAGTAAGCAGATATTAACAGTAAATGAACAAGTAGATTAATAATTAATTTTCTACCACTTGTCCTTAATAATGTTGACAAAATAATAGAATGATAAATGACACAATATGTTACTGCATACGTCAGCAGACTAATTAGAAGCCTTTGTTTGTTTACTTACTAATAAAAGACAAGTTGTCTTGTATGTTCACTATTTTATTTAAGGGCTTAACTGCAATAAGAAACATATGTTTAATGTACCCTAAGATTTTTTGTTAAAATAAAGCCAATAATGCAATTTTTTTGTACTCCCCTTTATTTAGAAAAGTACCGAAAAGTACCGAAATAATTTTAGTACCGGTACCAAAGTATTGGTATCCTTACAACACTATTTTGTGCGCATCCAGCGATCATCCATCCATTCATCCATTTTCCTACCGCTTGTCCCGTTCGGGGTAGCGGGGGGTGCTGGAGCCTATCTCAGCTCCATTCGGGCGGAAGGCGGTGTACACCCTGGCCAAGTCCCCACCTCATCACAGGGCCAACACAGACAATGATCATGTCTTTCCGTAAATCTCGATTAGGTCATTTGACGTTTGCATGTTAACGTACACGTTGTCCCTGCAGCTGTGATAGTAAAAGTTTGTAAAACAGGCTCAGGATGTCAGCGATGGTCCCGACGTGTGTGCCTGGCATAGCAGGAATGGACATGCGGGCATCCCGTGTTAGCAGTGATGGAAACGAGTTGTGATGCGTGATGTCCTGGCCTGGCATCTCGTATGACCCCATCTTACATCTTCACCCCGCCCCGCCCCCCCGTCTCCCCCTCTCTCGTTCTCCTCTCCCCTACCCTTGTCACCCTCCTCACCCCTTCCTGGCCCCTCCTCCCTGTCGTCTGTGTTTGTGTTGGGAAGATTAAACTGCTCTGACAAAGCTGTGTTTACAAATATGCAGGCAGAGAAACAGGCCAAGCGACTCTGAATAGGAATAGAATACAAATTGCTTTTTTATCTCTCGTAGGGCCAGGGTGAGAGAAAATGTGTTTGCGTCTGTTGCTCCTCCGCCTGTGAAGGATAAAGCCTCAGTACTGGTTTTTGGGCTCCCTGTTAGCATTCATTCTATCCCCCCTTCTCTCTGTTCTCCCACTCCTTTTCTTCGCCACATTCTCTGACTCTTTCTCCCCGTCAGGAATTTTTTTTTTCTCGCCGTCTCCTTGGTAATCGTATCTCCCTGCTCTCTGATGTCTCCCTGTTCTGTGCTCTTCTCTCCTCCAGATGTGCCCCGCTCCCTCTCCCATCACCACTTTCCACCCATTTCTCCTGCCCCCTTCACGTTTGCATACAAACGATGTCGCTCACTGGCCTCCTCGTGTTCTATCCATCTTATTTTCAGCACCGCTCAGTAAATCTTGTTGTGATTTACTGTTTTGCCCCTCTCTTCCTTGCTCACACCAGATATACTGGAAATGTGCCCATAGATCTCATAGGTCTTTGGCGTGATCCTCTGCTAATCAGCCTTAACAGAACTGTGCAGCATTACAAGTCTAAGCGCTCTGGTACAATTAGCTTGTCATAACCCGCGCCAGGGGCACTGGGCCTGTGATGTCATCTTAAGCACACATTTGCAGTGCATGTGTCAGTGTGTGTGTGTGCTGTGTGTCATAATACAGTGTTTTACAACCTTTTTGGAGCCAAGGCACATTTTTGTTCATTGAAAAAATGCGGAGGCACACCCCCAGCAGAAAACATTACAAATGTAAACTCGGTAGTTGATATTGACAGTAAAAAGTCATTGTTGCAATTGTTGGATATGAATTCAAACCATAACCAGCCATGCATCAATATAGCGCTTGTCTCAAAGTAAGTGTCACGACCTGTGACATCACGCCGGGACTTATTTGGAGTTTTTTGGTGTTTTCCTGTGTGTAGTGTCTTGCGCTCCTATTTTGGTGGCTGTTCCTGTTTTGTTGGTATTTTCCTGTTGCAGTTTCATGTCTTCCTTTGAGCGCTATTCCCCGCATGTGCTTTGTATTAGCAATCAAGACGATTTCAGTTGTGCGGACGCTATCCTTCTTTGTGTGGACATTGTTGATTGTGAACGCCGTTTCTGCTCCTCACGCTGTAAGTCTTTGCTGTCGTCCAGCATTCTGTTTTTGTTTACTTTGTAGCCAGTTCAGTTTTAGTTTCGTTTTCCATAGCCATCCCTAAGCTGCAATGCCTTTTCTAGGGGCACTCGCCTTTTGTTTATTTTTGATTCAAGCATTAGATACGACGTTTACAAAGCAATTATCTACCTGCTGCCACCTACTGATATGGAAGAGTATTACACGGTTACTCTGCCGAGCTCTAGACAGCACCGACACTCAACAACGGCACATTATTTTCAGATTATAATTACTGGTTTGCATAAAATATTTTTAACCCAAATAGGTGAAGTTACATAATTTCCCACGGCACACCAGACTGTATCTCACGGCACACCTGTGTGCCGCACACAGTGGTTGAAAAACACTGTCATAATACAAGGAAACACAGGGTTGTGTTTTTCTCTCATTAACACAGAGAATATGCTCCCCTTTTCCAAACAGTGGCACTTTTATCCTTGTCACAGCAAAGAATAGGAAAGTTTAATGGCCACTCTTATCGACTGGTGTTTTATATTTATTAAGCAGCAGCGGCAGTATAACTCTGTGATGCTTGTTTTAGCTGATTTTATAACACATTAAAGGCTGCTAAGGAGAAAGTTAACGGGTTGTCAGAAAAAAAAGAGGCTGTTTGTTATTGATTGTATTACCGAAGCTGCATCTGCTAGTGTGCAAGCAAAGTATACACACCCAAGTACAGTACTGGCCAGATAAATACAGAAGATTGTGCTGGGTAATAAACAAATTGTTGAAATGGTATGTGGTACTTTATATGACAGCTTCTCAAAGACCCACTTCTTGTTTTATATTAGTTTCGGGTTAGCAAGATACATCAGTTTGGTAAAAACACTTGAGAATGCCTTGTGTGGTACTTTCATTCAAGGTTGTTCTCTTATAAATAACCTCCTAGATTCTGAAGTGTTTCAGTGCAACCACAACATTGCCAAAGAAATGTTTGCTTCTCAACAGAGTCCGTTTGAAAAATCCAATAGAGGTGATACAAAAAAGGGGCAGACATAAGTAAGTAAACTACAGTCAGACAGCCAAACTCTGTCTCTAGTTAAAACGTGTCGATAGAATACTGACTGAAAACATGACCTCAGTTATGATAAGCAATCAATGCTGTTCTTTTTAACTGCATCTGTTTTTCTGTTTGTTAGCAACAAAACTCAAACCACTACGGGTGGATTTTGATGGACATGTCAGAAATTGGATAATCAACAATCGATTAGATGTGGGCGGTCATCCGGATCATTTTTACTTCAATACCTTTAAGTTCCAGGTTTACTTTTTAGTGCCTGTATGCTAGTAGCTCCCGCCTCCACCCACAGAGACAAAGAGAGTGGCAATTAATTCATCCTTCGATTTGCTGGGGTTTGTATGTCTGTTTGTTGTTTAGCAACATAACTCAAAAATGTATTGGTGGATTTTGATTCAACTTTTAGTAAATGTCAGAAATGGGGTAAATAACAAGTGATTAGGTTTTGGGGTTGATCTAGACTACTGTCTGGATTTAGGACCTATGATGATTTTAATCTACATTTAAAACACTTCCTTGTGGTCTACAGAATATGTCAATCAATCAATCAAAGTTTACTTATATAGCCCTAAATCACAAGTGTCTCAAAGGGCTGCACAAGCCACAAAGACATCCTCGGCTCAGATCGCACATCAGGGCAAGATGTATTAGATATGTTTTGGTGTAGATTTTACCTAAATTGTACACAACAGTCCCTTTTATAACCTACTTTCTGCATGTGTCTGCAAGATGTTCGTTTGTGGAGGCGTTACCAGATTGCAAATGAAACCACGCCCCCAACCTCTACAAAAGTATCAATGTATCTTTTAAAAATGTACACTGTTAATTTCATATTTTGAAGATGAACTTCAACACTATTTTTCCTTCAGTCACGGTCGAAAATAAACTTCATAAACATTATAAAGATTCACCGGCCACAACATTAGGCACACCTGCACTCTCTTGGATTGACACAGCGCTTTTTTAATACGCGGCAACTACCTGTATGTCACTGCATATTACACGTCTGTTTTACTGTGTACGCATGCCAAGATTAGATGAAAATAATACTTTATCCTACTTTCTCTTGTGATTTCCTCAAGCCATGTTGTAATCTAGTAATGTTGCCATCTTTTTTCATCTGGGTTTAGCCGCTAATCCAATTTCATAGTGACGCAAATGTTGTGGATTATTTAAGGCGCAGGTATTTATTTTATAGATATAGAGCAGGCGGGAGGACATGAAACGAGTAGGAATATACCCGGAAGCTTCAGTGGCAGGCTGGAGCGAGACTGCTGCCGCATTCTGCAGACGGGGAGGAGGCTTGACAAACACAGCATATGCAGAATACTAATTTATTCACTCCGTCAATATGTGACGTCACAAATGGCCCACTCTTAAAAAAAATAAAATACAAAAGCATCTACAATGGCGGGCCAGCTAACGCACAAATGCATAAACCTTGTAATTTGACACTTTGGTATTGTTTAACACAAGTATCCAACATTGTAACATTTAAAAGTCAGAAATGTGTCATTACTATTGTGAGATAGGCCATGTCGGAAGGTCTGTGCCCGTGTTTTTTAAATGTACTTTTATTTAATTTTTTTATTGGAGCCGCTGTTGTTTTTGGCATGTTGGTGAGATTACAGATTACACATCTCTCCAGTCCAAATTAATCACAATGTGCAATGACAACATGATAAATTCAGGAGAAACTCACCCCGGAGTGGGCAGAACTAAACTGCTTTCTGTCTGATCAGTAAATCTCTGTTTTGCAGTATTTTGGTGGTGTCGCAGCAAATATACTGTATTTTTGAATTGACTAAGCAGAGTCACAATATGAGGAGGTCTGCTTAGACTTGGCTCTGTGCCACCCCGATAAAATGACATGTGCAGCTTGACCTGTGACTCTTTCTTTCTACACACCGTACCCATTACTTGACTTTAATGAAATAAACTGTGCAATGCGGTTGATAGCCCCTCATTTGTAATGCAAATATTTTTTTAATGGCTGGTTCCATCTTGCTATTTTACTTTATGTGCTGTCCTTTTAGCACATAACTAAACACCATATAATATACAGCAGGGGTCACCAACGCGGTGCCCGCGGGCACCAGGTCGCCCGTAAGGACCAGATGAGTCGCCCGTGGGCCTGTTCTAAAAAAAAAAAAAAAAAAAAAAAATATGTATATATATATACTGTATATATATATATATATATATATATATATATATATATATATATATATACATTTTTTTTTTTTTTTTTTAAATTAAATCTACTTAGAAAAAACACAAGATACACTTTCAATCAGTGCATCAACCCAAACAACCTCCCCCATGCACACTCATCCACACCCACTCACACAAAAGGGGTTATTTCTTTCTGCTACCAATATTCTGGTTCCCACAACATAGACAACACATCTGCAAGGGACACAGTCCCTGAAGCACACATGATTGTATAGGCTGCTGGTCCACTAACATTTTCATTAATTACTATTTTTTATGTAATTATTTTTATATTGTTTTACTTTCTTTTTTATCCAAGAAATTTGTATTTATTTATTTATATTATTTTATTTTATTTTTTTAAAAAGGGCCTTATCATCAACAGACCAGGTTGTCAATGAAATTAGATTTGTTTAAAGGGTTTTTTAAACCAGGCCCAGTCCAGATAATGTCCAAGTCGGACTCAGCAACACACACCTTCATTCATGTACACAGAAAAAAATTAGGGAACACAACAGATTGCATATAATTTATAAACAAAATTACATTTTCAAAATAAGCATTTATGTACAGTCCAGGTCACTCAAATTAGGGAACACAACAACAGATATCATATAATCTATAAACATAATTATACTTTCAAAATAAGCCTTTGAGGACTTCTCATCTTTTTTTTAATGTTTTTTGGCATCATTATCGTTTTCAACCATGTAACTTTCTAAAGTTAGAAAATACTGAATAAATGTTTTAGAGAAAGTAATACTAAGTGAATATCTGTTTTTGGCCTTAAAAATAAACATTTTACCGAGTACTATAATTAAATTGACTAAATAATGATTGTCAATGAACTCTCCTAAAATAACAGAAACCACATTAAGCTTCATAAACAAACCAATCCTTAAACACATGTTTTCAACTTCCACCCAAAACAAAGACACAATATGACAATACCAAAACAAATGCAGGGTGGATTCAGGCTCCTGACAACAAAATCGGCAATCATCTGACTCTGTCATATTCCATAACTTTAACATTTTCCCTGTGGGTAAGAAGTTATAAATAATTTTAATTTGAAAATAACGATTTTGCACATCGATAGTGGTTTTATAGATTAGTTTGAATATAGCATCCCATGGCAACGGGCAGTCAAAAAAGATCTCCCATTTTCCATTTGTGTTGTATAAGGCAGCCTTCAAAGATTTCTTTATTAAATAAAAATTATATATTTTTCTATTTACTTTAGTTCCTTTTTGCCAACTAGAATTTCTTATTAGAGGTTTACAAACTAATAATTTAGTAGTTCCATAATTAATTATTTGTTTCCATCTTTTCCCAATTACTCCAGTTAGTTGATAAAATGAAAAGCTTGAGCAAGCATCACCATACATAGCTCTAAATTCATCATACTTCATAATTTTACCATTCTCATTGATAATATCATTGACAAAAATGATTCCTCTTTCAAACATATTTTTCCAAAAGAAAGGCTTTCCATCTATTACAATATTAGAGTTCATCCATATTAACTGCTGCAAAATATCGTCTCTTTTTTCTGGCACATAAAATTGAAAACACCACTATGAGTGGATTGTTTCCTTTATGAACCCCGCCATGTTTCCCAGCAGACTCTCTGGGAGGGGATCACTTGTAAAAAAGGATACAATTTATTTTGATACAGTACATGTTTTTTGTCCAACAGGACATTTGTGTACCACTCAATGTTTAAATACATCTTTGGAACAATTGATGCTTTTAAAGACAGACACATAGCTTCAAGGTTGAGAAGTTTCAGGCCCCCATATTCATACTCTTTGTACAAAACCTTTCTTTTAATCTTTTCTGGTTTGCCGTTCCAGACAAAATCGAAGACCCTCCGCTCATAAATCTTAAAAGAGTTTTGTGATAGAGCTGGTAATGACAAAAACAAACAAAAAAATTGAGGAATAATTAACGAGTTGGCAATAGACATTTTACCATACAAGGTTAGGGATTTCCCTTTCCATAATTGCATAATTTTGTCCAGCTTTCTTAGTCGATTATCATAATTTACTGAGCCTAGATCTTCCAGATTTTCTGGGACAACAACACCAAGTATGTTAACTGGTCCATCTGTCCACAAAACAGGCACTTTGCATTCCATTCGAAAGGACGTTCCCTTTAGATTTCCGATCCTTAACATTTTACATTTATCATAATTAAGCTTAAGGCCAGATTGCTGTGAAAATATGTCCAAAAGATTAAGAAGGTTCCGCAAACAATGAGGAAAAAATCTTATCTTTGTGAATCAGCCTTTTCTGACATGAACTTCATCAAGAACAAACACAGAACACGCCTCACTGATGCACATCTGCAAGACTCACTCAGAGTTGCAGTGTCAAGTTACACACCAGAGTACAACACACTAGTTAACAGCATGCAATGCCAGGCTTCCCACTAACTGACAAAGAAACAGATAACAGATTTGGTGTCCAGTTCAAAGTGTGACATGATTTAAAAATTACAGAGCTTACTTTTGTATTTTACATGAGTTATTATTTGTACAAACATGGTGCAAACTAATTCATGATTTGTTAAAAAAATATTAGTGGCTAGCTAGTTAAAATGGGATATTGTGATTTCACAAGACTGTCTTAGAAGTAATAATTTGAAAATGTTCAATTTGAAAAATGTGCACTTAGAGAAAATATAAAAATAAAGTGTTGCATATTGATATTTATCTGTTTCTATATATATTTATTGTGAGAAATCATTAAGATGATCAGTGTTTCCACAAAGATAAATATCATTAATTATTAATAATAACAGAGTTAAAGGTAAATTGAGCAAATTGGCTACTTCTGGCAATTTATTTAAGTGTGTATCTAACTGGTAGCCCTTCGCATTAATCAGTACCCAAGAAGTAGCCCTTGGTTTCAAAAAGGTTGGTGACCCCTGATATACAGAGTGTCTTATATATTTATTCCTTTTTAATTGAGAATGAATATTTTTTTATTATTGATTTGGTCTCAGGGACAGCATTTATTGAGCTGGCAATTAACAATGCTGGACTCCTGAGCTATACAGTACACTATTTGTCAATACCGGTACTGATAAATTACACATATACATACTACATGGTACATACAATAATGTATGGACAACATGATATATTGTTGTATTAAAATAGATGTATAAATAATAGTTTATACAATCTTGTACATGTTTAGGTAAACCAGTGTTTTTCAAACTTTTTTGAGAAAAGGCACATTTTTTTCATTGAAAAAATGCGGAGGCACACCACCAGCAGAAAGTATTTAAAATTAAACTCAGTAGCCGATATTGACAATAAAAAGTTGTTCTCGCAAATGTTGGATATGAATTTAAACCATAACTAAGCATGCATCTCTATAGCTCTTGTCTCAAAGTATTGTCATGACCTGTCACATCACGCCGTGACTTATTTAGAGTGTTTTTGTGTTTTCCTGTGTGTAGTGTTTTAGTTCTTGTCTTTTGGTGGCTTTTCCTGTTTTGTTGGTATTTTCCTGTAGCAGTTTCATTTCTTCCCTGAGCGCTATTCCCCACACCTGCTTTGTTTTAACAATCAAGAATATTTAAGTTGTCGCTATCCTTCTGCGTGGGGACATTGTTGATTGTCATGTCATGTTCGGATGTACTTTGTGGACGCCTTCTCTGCTCCACACGCTGTAAGTCTTTGCTGTTGTCCAGCATTCTGTTTTTGTTTACTTTGCAGCCAGTTCAGTTTTAGTTTCATTCTGCATAGCCTTCCCTAAGCTTCAATGCCTTTTCTTAGCGGCACTCGCCTTCTATTTATTTTTGGTTTAAGCATTAGACGCCTTTTTACCTGCACTCTGCCTCCCGCTGTCTCCTGCATATTGTGATCACGACAAAGCAATTAGCTACCTGCTGCCACCTACTGATATGGAAGAGTATTACACAGTTACTCTGCCTTATTTGCTGATTATAATTACTGGTTTGCAAAAAATATGTTTTAACCCAATTAGGTGAAATGACACCATCTCCCACGGCACACCAGACTGTATCTCACGGCACACCAGTGTGCCGCAGCACAGTGGTTGAAAAACACTGAGGTAAACATATATTGCTTTAAAAAGATGCAGCAAACATAAATTAAAGATACAACCAAAATATAAAATCGAAGATAAAAGTGAGACAAAGTGTACAGATAATGTCTGAGCCTCTGTTTGACTTTTGTGGACCTGATAATATAGCTGCAAGGTTTACTAAGAATTGTTTTGTGGTCAGGCATCGGTGTGTTGACTGCAGGTCAAGGCGAGACCTCGTCTCTTTATAAAGCATATACAGCATAAAAAGCAGTGTGGTACACTCACTTGTTCATCTGTTTTGTCCGTCTCTTTTATTAGAGTTTTTATTTTCATAAGGCACACTTTAGTGGTCTTCATGCAGTGCTACTTTCAGTGCAAATACACACAATGAAAATAATGGACTGTTGTGGAACTACAAATGAGGACAAATGCTGCAGTTTCTACAAATCCTTGACAACCTGTACCTATGGTATTTGAAAGCAGCAGTATGCGGCAATTTACCATAAGATAAATACTGTAGTTTAAAAACCATGCTGACAATAAACTGGAAGGAAAATAGTGGATATGTGGTTGCCCTGGAAACTTTGGATTACCTCCTGCATTTTAGTGGTGTAATATGGGTGGACCAGCAAACATTTCTTGTTCAGAGATTTTAAAATGTAATTTTTTTATTCATTCAAGGCGTGTAACATTTATCCACTTTATCCATGTTCTACAGTAGACCGTTTGTCATCATTAGGATCATGGGTGAGCTGCAGCCTGTTCCAACTAAATTTGGGGGACAGGTGGACATTATTAAAGAACAAATTGTACTACGCTACCAGGTAGGGCTGGGCAATATGGACCAAAACTGATATGTATTTTTAGGCAGAATTGGGATGTACGACATATATTCGTATTTTAAATAAAACTTGGAAAGTGTTCAGTTTAAACTCAACACCACATGACTGGTACTACCAGTGTTTTGAAAATTACTTTAAAAAATACATCATTAAAGTTACTTGTTACTTTACATGAAAAAGTAATGGAATTACTCTTTAATAAATGTAATTCATTACTAGGGAAAGTAACTGATGCTTTATTTAGAATGTTTTTAAAAAATTCAAATATATGTCATAATATCTGTCATTTGAGAGAAGTTTCATATATTGGGGCAGAGTGTGTGTGTGTGTGTGTGTGTGTGTGTGTGTGTGTGTGTGTGTGTGTGTGTGTGTGTGTGTGTGTGTGTGTGTGTGTGTGTGTGTGTGTGTGTGTGTGTGTGTGTGTGTGTGTGTGTGTGTGTGTGTGTGTGTGTGTGTGTGCAGCTGCACTTTGTCGACTCTGACGGCTGCTCTGTTGAATCCTTACACCGGATTGTGTTACCTCTGGTTAATAAGGAGATTGTATGTGCTTCAATGGCTGTCATATGGTATTGTCCACAAACGCGGTATTGTTTGGATTGAAAGCTATTTGATTTGTTGTTCAATATTCCCACGGCACATAGTACTGTAGCATTGTGTATGTTGTCTCCTTCTACCTGATATCAAGTATCTTAATGTTCAGAAAATGTCTCTTATTTTGAAATGCAGATGTTGGCAAGCATGCTAATATCTCCTCCCCTGAGCACATATAACTGCATGCACGTGAATAAAGCGTAGTGTGGACACTTCAAGCTCGGAGATGTCATTAGTCGTTCATATGAAGATTTACATATGCCATCCATCCATCCTTGCGGGGTTGCAGGGGGTGCTGGAGCCTATCCCGGCTGCATATGGGCGGAAGACGGGGTACACCCTGGACAAGTCGCCACCTCATCACAGGGCCAACACAGATAGACAGACAACATTCACACTCACATTCACACACTGGAGCCAATTTAGTATTGCCAATCAACATATCCCCAGGTGCATGTCTTTGGAGGTGGGAGAAAGCTGGCGTACCTGGAGGGAACCCATGCAGTCCGAGCCCAGGATCGAACTCAGGACTTTTGTATTGTGAGGCACACATACTAACCCCTGCCTCTACCATATGCCAGCCAGTGGGAATTGTGAATGGGAATTGTGAAAGTAAGTTGTTAAATATCACATGGGAAACACAGAATCCAAATCAGAAATACTCACTGTGGTGGCCTCTGCGGTGTTCCACGCCATTGTCTGCATGGGTGGGGGGAGCATGGCCAAAGACAGGAACAGACCCAACAAAGCAACAAAGAGAGCCGACTCCACCCTTGGCCGCCCACTAACTCCCGACCAGTGTCCAGTCCGCATGGATGAGCGAGGATGCGTCCAAGGAGACCGAGGTGGTGACACATGAAGACAGTGTAGTCCGTTTGCATTTTTGAGTGGCTCGCAACTACAAATGGGTTCTCATTGTTCACTTTAAGGGGATCTATGTTAATTTTAATCTACATATAAAACACTTCCTTTTAGTATGGATAATACTAATGATCTAATACAAATATGCTTTGGTGCAAATGTCAGTCATATTTGTAACCCCTTATTTTAGTCTGTCTGCAAAATGTTTGGTTCTGAACGCATTCTCAGATTGAAAATGAAACCACGCTCCACCATCTCCAAAAGTATCTTCATTTATCTTTCTTTGAAAATGTACATAATTTAAATATATATCATTAAGTTGTCACCTCTATTTTTCCAATCGATGTAAAAAATAACTGTCTTAAACATTATCTATGTACACCTGCATACCTGCATTATTTATGTCACTGGATGTTATTGTGTGCAGGCCAAGATTAGATGAAAGTAATACTTTATCCGACATTTTTTGTGTTTACTCATAGCCTGACGCCGAAGGGGAGAAGTTCACCCCCCTCTGGCTGAGAGCTTGACTTTATGTCCAAATAAGTACGTCCTTGCTTGACGTTAAAACATAGCCAGACTGACTGTGCTGCTCGCTAGTGTTACCATATCTGAGTTACTGTGCAGAAATATGGGGAAACAACTACAAATGTGCGCTTCAATCACTAACCGTGTTACAAAAAAGATCAATTAGAATAATACATAATGTTGGATATAGAGAACATACAAACCCTTTATTTAATAATCACAATTATTGAAATTCAACGATTTGGTGCATTTGCAAACAGCTAAATTTATGTACAAAGCAAACTCTAACCTGCTACCCAAGAGTGTACAACAATTCCTCTCAACAAAAGAGGAGAAATATAACATTAGAGGAAAATGTAATGGAAACATTTGTATGCTTGTACAACACTTAAAACCTTTAGCATATCTGCATGTGGAATTCAATTATGGAATGGATTAACCAAAGAAATCAAACAAAGCACCAATATGATTCAGTTTAAGAGACTGTTCAAACTACAACTGTTCACAAAGTACACAGAACAAGAATTATCATGAACATCTTCAACCCTTTTTTTCTTTCTTTTTTTTTGAGACAAAGATTATTTATGTATTTAATTTGTGTTTGCTTACTATGGTATATTATTTATTTATTATTTATTTGTTCACCGTTCTGTTACAGAGAACAAGGAAATTGGATAAAATTGCTATGGTATGAAAAGGGGTAGGATTATATAAGCTCAGCTTCTTCCTACTCCTTTTCGGACGTGCTGTAATGAAACAACTGGAAATGTGTGATTCATTACATTGTATCGTATGCATGTTCGAAATAAACTGAAACTGAACTGAACTGACTGCAAAACCCCGCGAACAGAGGAATCCAAAACTGCGTGCAAGCTCACATTAAAATGCATGAATGTTATGATTTGACGTGTTGGCACTGTTTACATCCAACATCAGTATGCAACATTGTAACAATATTTAGAAATTAGAAAAGACGAAATTCCCCATAGGTCCCGTTTGAAAGAGCCGTTCAAATGTTGGCGAATGTTACATGGCTACCAATTAGCCAACATGCATGTAAAACAGGGGAGAACATGTGAACCTTACACGGAGATGCTCATTGAGATTCGGACCGTCGATCTCCTGACCGTAAAGCCGACATGCTAACCACTCGGGCACCGTGCAGCCGGGATTTTAACATGTGCACTTTTAACATGTTTTCTGGCCTTTGTTTCTCTATGTACAGTATACTTTGATATGTAGGTTCTCCCCCACCGTCCCACCCGCCCCATTACCTGAGCCCTCTACTGTGTCTGTGTTCACCTTGGCTCGTGGGCAGAAGCAGAGGGAGAGAAATTCTAACCTTAAAAAGCTGCTGATTAAAGCTAGTTTGGTGGAATTCAATTCCACTTAATGCGTTTGGCCGTGTGCCCAGGTGACAAGCATTAGCATCCACAGACACTGTGTCTTTCGTCAGGCAGACAGACGTGCACGGGCATGGGTTTGGCCTGACACGTGGTAGAAGAGCTAAAAGCCCCATGACTTGTTTCTTCCTTTCCTACCTCTCCATTATTCTCAGTGACCTCTGCCATCATTCTTCCCATTATGACCCACACCATCAACATATATTTCCTTCAATAGAGTCTTTCATCTCCTTTGTCAGGAATTGCAGTTTGCAGTCAGAGGTTGCTCTCCACAACGGCATCAGCCTTGTTATTGTTCTCACTTGAACTTGATGTATAGCTGTGTTTACCCACCCAGCATATCTAATTATTTTTACGCTTCAGGCACTGTTTATCAAGTGTTTGTTTATTTTACAATGAGTGTGCTATTTTTAGGGATGGTCAATTCCATCAATTTCATCACACAGTACATGCATTTTTTTTCCAGAGAATGATGGGTTTTGCTTTGGTGAGGAATTTAGATTTGTTTTTAATTTTTCCCTCTCCACCTTATGTATACAGCCTGCCAAATTATTTTGGAGCCTGCTCAGCTTTGACTGATTAAGAGGCTGTAGTTTGTAAGCCTCTTTTAATTTATTTCTGTATAACCTCTCATCAACAGTGGCTTACATATTCCAATGCACTGAAGAGTTATACTCCTACAGCAAGGAGGAATCATTAGAGATAAAATAAAGAAAGCCTGTACTGTAGATTATGGGCATTCTGGGGATAGTGCCACCCATTGCAGCTTATATAATTCTTTCTGAATGCTTTGGAGAGCAGACTGGCTGACTATGACAATAGGAGTTGAGATACGGAGCTCTACAGTTTTGCTTAAAAATGAGCTCATCTCGTAAACAGGAAGTGGCACTCTTCAGTCGTAACTTATCTAATCACATTTGTATGGAGCTAGGGATCGTTGCTTGATCAATAGTCATCATGGCTGCTGTCAGTGCTGCGGGTAGCTTGAATCTTGCATGGTCCATGAATCTCTACTGAGTATAGATTTTGCCTTCCCTCCACAGAGTGAGTTTGGTGGTCCTACACGGGATTTGTTTGCACTACTGTGCCCCAGGCTAAATACCCTGCCCTAAGCTTCCATGTTAGTAGACATATGCAAACATGCACATATGGACACACACCCACGCAAAATAATAGATTTCCCTCTAAGTCCATGTCTAAGTGCTGACATGCAATAGTGAAAAATCAATCAAAAGGGAGAACATTGTATGTAAATGTTGTCTCTTAGCCATGCATGAGATAGTTGTAAGCTAGCTTTAAAACAGTTGTGTGACTATGATAGATGGCAAACGGGATATTGACCATGGAAAAGCATTTGTTTTCAAATCATGACGAAAGCATATCCAATAAAAGCCCAAGCGTGTTGAAACCTTGTATTCGTGCATGTGCTTGAGATTAATACTTCTGGCATGAGGGGTGAGGTTCTGTGTTTTTATGTTTATGTCCCCTTACCCAGTTGGACCCATATAGTCCAACAGAGCGATAAATGTGAGTCAGACTGTAAAATGTTTGAATCACAGCAGGAAAAGAGCAAATTGCCAGCACACTGTAAATAAGGTGCCACACACTGATTAAGACGTATCATTATTTTATAATGAGATATTTCCCCGCTTGCTCAGCCCTACGACGGCCTCTGTTTACTTGTTTTGCCAATGCAGACTTTGCATTTGGCAAGCACGTCACTTGCCTGCCATGATGGATGGATAGAAGTGAGGTGTTGCCATGGCAACAGACATGCCAGGGTCAGCTGATGGCTCCAAAGGGAGGACAGGTAAACTGTTGGGGGTCCATTCCTTTAAAAGGACTTTATTAAGGTCGAACAGTTTATCACCAAGTTGTCGCGTCTGCTTGCCCCGAGTGAACTGTGATCCTGCTTCAGTCTGAATGGCATGAACATCCTGATGGGTGGGAGAATTCTAGGGGATGTTGGGTAAAAGTACCCTCATGTAGGACCACGCAGCGTGTCAACATTGGTTGCTTGCTGGATTGACAACTCCAAATGAATTGACTTTGAAGGATGCTCGTTGTCGTAACTCTCTTATCCTGCTGTCTGCAGTGACAGCGCATTGATGCATAATGTAGCTATTGTTAAATCTTTGTGTATCTCTTCTCACTTGCTGTGCCATGTTCATGCCTAAACGTATATCTACATATTTGTTTCTTTCTGTGCAAAGGCCTTTTTACAATTTACTGCACATTTACATGACTTGTGTATCTTATGTGCAGTATGTAATTATGGTTTAACGGTGTCCAGTAATTTGCTCTCAGCCGTCGCAGCCCAAAGACGGCAAATAATAGTTCAGATGCTATTGTGTTGGCACACAGGAGCTGGACATGCAGAGCACCAACACCAGTAACAGATATGCATCTTGAATTACTAATAAGCTCTCCAGTTTGATGAGATTTGGGTGTGTAGGTGCACATGCTTCCAAATATTGTCTTGGTCTGTTGTGATTGTCTGTGGAGCTGCACATAAGGGCGTGTGTGCTTAAGTGCGGGAGCATTTCCGTACTCAAAATGTGGGTGTCGTTTTGTCAGAACTCATTGCCAAATTCTGCTTGTGTGTGGGGGTTAGTAGGAGTGTGTCCGGAGGCTGAAGGTGAACAAGCTTATGTGTGCATGCAAATGGGTTTGACGCCGACTGTATATCTTCACTGGCAGGTGCAACAGTTGTTTTAAGCTGTGGTTTTTTTTTCCATCACACTTTTTTATGTGTTTGAAAACATAGAATAAACCGAGGGAGAGGACAGCAGCCTGGGGGCTAATTTATTCACTCCTCAGCCGAGTCACAGACACCCGTTACACCAGCCTCCGTCAATTGTGAAGTGCATGCCATGGCCTCATCCAACTACACATAGCCTCTCCTTAGTGAACTCTCAGCAGGCCCAGTGCTGTAGGCAAGAGCAGTATCAGTCATGATACAGCAACAAACACTCAATATTTACAATTTACAAGACAACAAGTTTATTTGTGTTGTTGTTTTGCATAAACAGTATTATAAAGTCACACTTGTGCTCATGAAAATGTAGTAGGACTGCATACAATATATAATGCACTAAAGAAAACTGATATATTAGGGGTTTACTTTATTGGTTTGTTTTCATTTGCCTATTTTAGAAAAATAATATGCCCTAAATTATTGCAAAATATAGTTTTATTATGACAAACTATATTAATGTGGCCTATCTACTTTGTTTGTGTTGCCAGTTCTTATCCCCTTTAGTAAGGGATTGTGTATTCACCTCTGTTTGTATACACTGTACACTGTAAAGAGTGTAGGGATGGGTACCTTTTAATCGACACGGTACCAATTCCTAGTACCTGGGTATTGATATCGATACTCAACGGTACCAATTTTCGTGACTTGTGTGTGTGTTCAAATGTGTCTACAAATGTTAACTGTTTAAAAATAAAATGTCAATTTATTTTTATGTAACATTTAACACTGAGCTTACTTTTGTTGAATCCTACAAAGTGTTTGTAATGTAAGTATTGTATTTATTTCACACCATCTGTTTGATTATAAAGTGCATTACCAATTTTGGAGGCATTGACATCGCCATGTAATACTGCCACTAGGCCACCTACTCAGTGACCTAGTGGTTAGAGTGTCCGCCCTGAGATCGGTAGGTTGTGAGTTCAAACCCCGGCCGAGTCATACCAAAGACTATAAAAATGGGACCCATTACCTCCCTGCTTGGCACTCAGCATCAAGGAACATATCTTTGTGTTTGTGTGTTGTATGTAGACCCATTGCTTAGCAGAGTTCAGTGATGCAAATGCATGTCAAGTTGATCAACAGATTGTATTATTCTCCAGTGCAATAACAGTACTGAAATGGAGGCTAAAGGGCATTAAAGGGGACTTTAAAAATATATATATATATATATATATATATATATATATATATATATATATATATATATATATATATATATATATATATATTTTTTTTTTTTTTTTATTTATTTATTTTTTTTTCATGAGGGTTTCCTCAATCATCAGGAGATTTGCAAATCTCCTGATGATTGAGGAAACCCTCATGAAACAGGCCTGTAGAGGTGAAATAGTCTTGTGATTTTTTCCCACACATACATATACCTGTATATATATATATATATATATATATATATATATATATATATATATATATATATATATATATGTATATATATATATATATATATATATATATATATATATATATATATATATATATATATATATATATAAGTAACTAAATGGTTACTTTTCACAGTAACCCATTACTTTTCGGTGTAAGTAACTGAGTTAGTAACTGAGTTACTTTTGAAATAAAGTAACTGGTAACTGTAACTAGTTACTGGCTTCAGTAACTAACCCAACACTGATTGCAACATGCAATTATTGTAAAAGTTATTTGGACTCATACCAAAATGTCTTCAACAGAAAACTAAAGCTTGTGTTCAAACACTTGCAAAACTTCACAGCAGACGGTTGTAAGATGATAGCAGTTGTAATTGTGAGAAGTAATTTGACATTACAGTAGCTGGCTACACTGCGGGAGTAGGAGGATGTGTCTGCTCGTTGCCAGCGTATATAATGGATGGCAGCACTATAAGAGTGGGAGGAGGCTCACATCCTATTTCGGACAGCTTTAATGGATGAGAGTAGAGCGAAAAGTAAAAATTATGCATGACACACAGTTTGGCAGTGACTTGAAATCATTTCTGAAATAGTTTCAATGAAACAATGTCCAGTGTCCATGTTCATATTAAAAACATGTACGTGTGATGTTTATCGTTATGGGATGTGCTCTTACTTTATGCACAAGCTTTGTAGCTGTTCAGTCACTGTTTCTAAAATATAACTAATGAGACAGTTTGATGTTGGCAAACAAGTGGTTAAATCCACTGACTTCCTAGGCTCTGCTGCTCTTTATTCTGGTTCAGCAGGATGATACTGCACACTCAGAGGTGCCTATTTATCACATGCTCCTGCGAGCTTTGTTTCCCCAACATCCTTAGCTCCTAACACAACGTCCAACTCAGTGTGTTTTACCTCCTACCAGTCCTGATCCACAATTTGCCAGGGAAAGCTGCCTGCACTTATGGAGCATCTAGAGCTGCTTATTGAGTAATGAGGCTCTTTGTCAGCGTGGTGTCAGTACCAGGTGTTGTTAATTTGTGTGACGTGAATGTGCACATGTCAGTTTAGCAGGTTTGTGGAAAGTTGTGTGCGGCTTTTTTGTCGCCTTGCTCTCTGTTTCGACAGGTACCTCATCTTCTTCGAATTAAGTCATGTCCAGATTTGGTTTGGTTTGAAGGAGCATCATAAGACGTGTGCATCACATGCCCACCTGTAGCACACACACACACACACACACACACACACACACACACACACACACACACACACACACACACACACACAGTTAAAGTACCAATGATTGTCACACACACACACTAGGTGTGGTGAACTTTGTCCTCTGCATTTGACCCATCCCCTTGTTCACCCCCTGGGAGGTGAGGGGAGCAGTGGGGAGCAGCGGTGGCTGCGCCCAGGAATCATCTCAGCATCAATTCCAACCCTTGATTCTGAGTGCCAAGCAGGGAGGTAATGGGTCCCATTCTTATAGTTTTGGTAT
This sequence comes from Entelurus aequoreus, assembly GCF_033978785.1. Taxonomy (NCBI): domain Eukaryota; kingdom Metazoa; phylum Chordata; class Actinopteri; order Syngnathiformes; family Syngnathidae; genus Entelurus; species Entelurus aequoreus. The sequence goes on from NC_084737.1 coordinate 34,634,108, forward strand.
GACTCGGCCGGGGTTTGAACTCACGACCTACCGATCTCAGGGTGGACACTCTAACTACTAAGCTACTAAGTAACACTTCTAATGTGAGCGTGTTACATCGTATGATTACCAAACTCCATTTATCAATCTATTTTCTCTTGTATTTATCCTTAGGTCTTACAGTAAGAAGGGAATTCATATGGCCCCATTCTTCATGGTTTACCTGACACATGAAACGTGACAAATTTGAGGGCTACACAATCCACTTTAGCCACCAAATGACAGTAGTGTTTTGAATATCTTACTGTGTTTTGTGGCAATTCCAACTTTGACCACAGCGTCAGCGTAGTGGTTAGAGTGTCCGCCCCGAGATCGGTAGGTTATGAGTTCAAACCCCGGCCGAGTCATACCAAAGACTATAAAAATGGGACCCCTTACCTCCCTGCTTGGCACTCAGTGTCAAGGGTTGGAATTGGGGGTTAAATTAGGTGGAATATATATATTTTTTTTTTATTTTATTTTTTTTCATAAAGAAATACAATCATGTGTGCTTACGGACTGTATCCCTGCAGACTGTATTGATCTATATTGATATATAATGTATATATTGTGTTTTTTATGTTGATTTAATTTAAAAAAATAAAATAAATAAAAATAAAAAAAATATTTTTATTTTTTTATTTCTTGCGCGGCCCGGTACCAATCGGTCCGCGGACCGGTGCCGTGGTTGGGGACCACTGTGTTAGAGTGTCCGTCCTGAGATCGGTAGGTTGTAGGTTGTGAGTTCAAACCCCGGCCAAGTCATACCAAAGACTATAAAAATGGGACCCATTACCTCCCTGCTTGGCACTCAGCATCAAGGGTTGGAATTGGGGGTTAAATCACCAAAAATGATTCATGGGCGCGGCCACCGCTGCTGCTCACTGCTCCCCTCACCTCCCAGGGGGTGAACAAGGGTGATGGGTCAAATGCAGAGAATAATTTCGCCACACCTAGTGTGTGTGTGACAATCATTGGTACTTGAACTTTAATGGTTCAGATGCTAGAGTAGTTCTTCGGCAAGATACTGTACTTCACCCACCTTGCTCCCTGTGCCACCTACACTGGTGTATGAATGTTTGGTGGTGCGCAAATTGGCAGCCACACTTCTGTCAGTATACCCCAAGGCAGCTGTGGCTACAAATGTAGCTCACCACCATCAGTGCGTGAATGTGGAGTGAATGAATAGTGGATTCTCAGTTCTCTGTGAAGCAATTTGTGTCTCCGGAAAATAGCTGTATAAAGCTAATATATTGTGATTATTATTAGTTGGGACGCTCTTTTTATTTTGGTCCTGTCCAGCTTCTCAGGCAAATCATATAGTTGATGTAGATGCCCATATCGGCTGTACAAATTTACTTTACAAAAGAGAAGTGTGGGATACTTCTCTTGTTGCCTTATTTGTATTTCACTTTATTAAATGGATTTACATTATCATTTGGTGCAGCCGGGTCGGAGCAGGAGGGGATAGAAAAGGAAGACAGAGGGGGAAATTGTGGGGACAAGAGGGGGATAAGACAGAGAGACAAAAACAACAACAGCAAACACAACAACAACAACAACAACAGAACAACATCAGTAACTACGATATGTACAAATATGATAGACAATGTGATAGCAAAGAAGCAGCTAGTGAAATAAATAATAACAGAAATGATAATGAACATTATTACACTACAAATGGAGCAATACAAATACCAAAAGACATAGCGCTATTGATCATGAATAATAACAATAATTTACCTCTGTTATCAACAATACAGTTGTTCAAATGCAAACGATACATATATGTAATGATAACTAGAGATACAAAAGAGAGCAGATAAATGGAGGGGAAGAAAGAGAAGACAGCTATAGTAACCTTGTAGATTGTTATAGTAACAATAGGTTAAGCTTTGTCAGTGTGCCACGTGTTACCCAGTTTCCCCTAGAGTAACAACGTTAATATATGTTTGATGGATGCTCTTAAGTTGAAGTACCGTTGTATACTACTGGCATTTGTGTTAATTGATTTTAAATCCCGTTTTGGCCAGTACATTGTTAGTCATTCGGTTTTGATTTTGCAGTTACCATAAACAAAACTTTAAACATAAACTGTGACTGTATTCCCACGTTGTCACTTTTATTACAGCAGGCCAAGTTTCACATGTTTGGTCTGACTTAGGAGTAATCCCCTCTCCTTTCAAAATAGTGTATCCCTGGCTGCCTCTTGGGTGGTATCGGTTGGGTAAAAGGGAACGTTGTAGATTCCTCTTTCCGCCATTAACAATATCGTGCAGGCTAGCCATCCCTTCAGGTCACCTGGGAGCCAGGGCAGAGGGTCTGCGTGAGAAAAATGGAGCGTGTCAGTGTTTGGAAAGAGGATAACAGCTCTTGTTCGTGTTTCTGGTTGCATTTGCCTCTGTTGCCGGCTTGTGAAAAATGTCTCCTGGCCCTTCTGCCAAATGCAGCGAGGTATTATCAGCCCTGCCTAGCTCCCTCCACTGTAACGAGCCCCTGGGCGCAGTATTATCTGTTTACGATAAGGATATTAATAACACTGTAGTTTAGTTATGTGCTTTGGGTGCCTTGCGGGGTGACGGAGGGGGGCAGCGTAAGGAGGGCCTTAATCATTCTGTCCGGGGCTTTCTCCTAGCAGGGAAAGATATGAGTGGATTGCACGGAAGGAACAAGTCATATGGTGGGGCAATGTGGAGCTGTTCACTAGTTAACCCCATCCAGTTTCTTCCTCCAGGTCACAGAGAACAATAGTTTGACCATCTGCCTCCACGTCCGTATGGGAGTTAACTGAGGAGACGAACGCTCAGGGTTCAAAGATCACAGCTGCCATGATCAGCAGTGGGGTTAACCTATTGCTCGTTAAAACCTTTTCTCTGCCTGTCTTTCTGACTTTTTTTCCTGTCTCACCTTCTTTCAGTGTCTGTATGGCTGCTACGTCCACTCATCCATCATCCCCACCTTCCACCGTAGGTGCTATTGGCTGCTCCAGGTAAGAGCTCCTCTTTCGCTTTCCCTTTCCCACTTGTGGTAAACATATCCTATCTTTGAACACGAGTAAGTTGCATAGTATCAGTTTCCATTTAGGTGTAGGGTTTTTCTTTGTCGGCTGGCAGGCCCACATCAGCCTATTACTTCCCTTCTTCACCTCACTCCCCAGCCTCCATTCACTTATCTACCCAGTTATTCACTTCCCTGATGGCATTGCACATACACACCGACCAGCGCGGGACGGTATCTCAGTCTGCTAAAAGCTCTGCCATCCCCCTTGTCAAACAGCTGCAGTAAAATATGATGGAATAGGCGTCCTGCATATAGTCAAGTGTGCTTACAAAGGGTCATCAAATCTACTGGCTTAGTGGTCCATCTCATCACTCTCGTTAGCCAGGCTATCTGTCTGCTATCGGCACTACCACATACTGTACTTGGATATCTCTTAGCACTTCAGTGTTTTGCTTACATTATTTGGATGAATGGTTTGTTACGTTGTCTCTAGCATTATTCCTCAAGATAAAGTGTGAGTCTCATCATCAACACTGCTTCTGCGTGCAACAAACCCAGAAAAGGTGTAAAGGTGCGAGTCAGCCTGCGACAACACTCTTTGGGAAAATGCACGTACATCTTTTTGTGGCATAGAACACATGGCATAGAGGGAAACATACCTATGTCATCCCCATGTTTACAAATTCTGAGACATTCCCACAAATTTAGTTAAAGCGACACTTGAATTAATGAGGAACATGAAAAACTGACGTAACATGTAGAGGAAACTGCTTCTCATAAAGTAATCATTAAAAGACACTAAAGTGCACTTATTGTTTTACATTTATTACACACAATATTCACATTGTCACTTTAGGACACTCAACTGTAAGTTGTTTTTATTATTTTCTTGAATAAGTGGATGTTCCGGCTCTATTCTTTGCACTTACAAATACGTGTTTGTAGTAATAAATATGATTAGAACATTTGAGCATTATGTTTGTGTTCGATTACAATACGTGTGTTTATCCTTAACATTTCTGCCACTTCATTTTACACACTATAATATTTTTACCAAGTCATTTTTTGGAGATACACCACAATACCACCGTACCGTGGCCTTAACAATGTGATATTACCGTGAGATTTTGATACCGTTACATGCTTGATAATATATATATATATATATATATATATATATATATATATATATATATATATATATATATATATATATATATATATATATATATATATATATATATATATATATATATATATATATATATATATATATATATATATATATATGTTAGGTCAGGAAAAAACACAGAGGCTATATCATCCCTACAAGCCTGTTTCGCAGGTTTTCCCTGATTGTATTCTACGAGCAGGGAAACCTGCGAAAAGAGGCTTGTCGGGATGATATAGCCTCTGTGTTTTTTCCTTATAGCCTCTGTGTTTTTTCCTGACCTAACGTATATTCCGCTCTACCCCTGTATTGAGCACTGTGTAACGGATAAACCACAGAAACCTCAACTATATATATATATATATATATATATATATCCGAATAAATAACATTTCCTTTAATCATCCCCTTAAGACAATATGCTGACACGCACATGGGTGGAAGATTTGCTCTCCATCACCTGTTGTTGCACCAATTGCCTCCTTTCTCACAGCCATTTGTGTGCAACAGTGCCAGTTTGCAAAATACTTTCTAGACGTGCTAAATATAGATGCAGAACAGCGGCAGTAGACAGTTTGAGTCTTGATAAATCACATTGCGAGATCTAAATGACTGTATTTGCGTCTATCTTCTCCTCCCATTAATGTGGGCATTCTGATAATCAGCATATGTTCTGCATTTACATGAGGATAAACACGCTAAATGGAATTGCGCTCTCCATTTTGCTCATTTAAAAGACACAATACCCTGCGTATGAGCTTAGTAGATCAGCTCTGCGTGCGCTATCAAGTTTGCATGTGCTTTAAAATACGCTATCCTCGAGTCGCTCAGGCCCTTAGTGTCCTGTGGCTGCCTGCAGCAGAAACAATTAAAGATCCCTTTTGTTTCAGTCCACACACAGAGGCTGCCAGACATACAACACCAATGTATCTGTCAAGCCCTCGCTCTGTTGCTTTTTCCGCCCTTCTCCACTCTCTGGACCCTGCCTCCTCCACTCCCCGTGTACCATTTGCTGTGTCCATATGTGATTTGCAGGCAGTAGTCTGTCAACAGGCGGCAAGCAAGGATACTAGAGCTCCCAAAGCGGTGAGAAGGAAAGGTCACGAGTGAGTGAAAAATGCAAATATCCAACCATTCAGCGACCACAGTCACAGAGAGGCATGGATGAAAATATATTCCATTAACCCAGCACAGTCGGGGAGGGAGCACAGAGGACAGAGGGGAATGCGTGTGGATGACAGTGATATGGACACAACTTTTAAAAGTTTAAAAATAACTCAGAAGGGAGCATTGATGTAAAGCAATAAAAACAGTGGAGTACTGAGTAAATATTAATAGAACAGTGTGTACATGGGAGTGTTTGTCGACAACAAGGGTAACCGGTGACCTAAACAGTGACGTTAGTACAAGGTATTTCAGGCAGCGAAGTCTTGGATTCTTGCCTCTTTATCCACTCTTTATTGAGTGGGCTGGGTAAAGACTATGTAATGAGCCCAGAGACAAAGTGCAGAGCTGCAAGGGTGGTCTTCTCTCACTTCATGCTTTCTATTGTGTTCTTTTCACCTCTGAATGAGTTCAATTCCACCACACAGCTCCTACCTCCCCTCAGCAATGGACATTTTAGACTAAAATATCTGTATCAGCACCCCAGACAACTCAAAAACCAAGAATGTATATTTAGAACAAAGCTCGATGTTGTTATGTGGTATCCTTGTAAAAACTAACACACCTCAGGGTTAAGCATTCAAACTAATAACATGTTACTTCCAGGCAGTGATGTCCTTTCTTCCTCACTAGTCATGAATACATTTTTTTTTTGTTTGTTTGTTTTTTTTCAATCAATCAAACGTTATTTACATAGCATTTTGTATGCACAGGCAAGTTGAAACACAAAGGTCCCTAATCTACGGAAGGATCGGGTGTATTAAAACACATGCAAACTTGATAGCGTATGCTAAGATGATCTATTAAAATTGTGCGCAGAAGATTGCTTCTCTTAGGTGAAAATAGAGGGTGCACTCCATTTAGCGTGTCTGTATTCATGAATATTCAAAATATATGATGATCTGATGATCACGGCCAGAATATTGAGAAGAAAAAAATTCAAATCTAATGATTTAGCACATTAAGTGTGATTTATCAAGACGAAAATTGAACCCTGCATTTTACAACGTCTAGGAAGAATGTGCAAACTTGCAGTTGCACAGAAATAGCTGTCTTTGTCAACATATATGGACCAGCAAAAATATTAGACATATAATTGATGCGTTTTGGTGGCTAGTGGCGGTTTTTTATTTATGTTCGTTTGTTCATATACACTGTATATATAAAAAAACTAACTAATTGCATTATGTATGTACTTGCGTCCGGAAGATTCCACAAAAGTGGGTTCCATTGTAGATGCACTGCAGGACTGAAAAAGTAATATTTGTCTGCTGCATGTTTCAAAACATAGCAAAACGCCACAGGTAGGAACATAATAACATGAATGTGCAGTAAAAGAGTGTCTCTATGTGTGTTGTACACGCGAAACCCTCTTTTAAATAAGGCTGTCTGCATCAGTTGAACACACAGTCTTAGTAGATCACACAACACACCCACTAATAGTACACGCAATTTTATGGTTTGCACTTACTGTTTAGTGCATGGAGTTGGGATCTTTGTAGATCATGTCCTAAGTGCCTTACTCGAGAAATTAAAAACAAGAAATCACACACCCACATGCACGCACACACACACAGCACTATCGATAATAACAAAACATGGCATTGCATTGTGAGGCTTGAAGACAAACGGCACCTTGAGGCGTCCACACTGGAGAATAACTAAAATTAACGTAATCTAGAAAATAATGTTTTCAAATATATTTACAACTAAAATATAATTGAATACATTCGTAAAAACATAAAATAGTGAGAATAATATCAGTAATGTTAATACGTTTTTTACCATCTTAACAGAGATTTACAATATGCTGGACTCACATGTAGCTAAACAAGGCATGCATATGAGTTGTCAAAATTGTGTTGTCTCATGATTTCATCCAAGTATTAACAGATGTATTAAATGAAATAACTGTTTTAATCAACTGTCTATTCATTGTGGCTAGGCACGTGGTCTGGTGCAGTTATAACAAAAACCATTACCACAGTTGAAAATTGCTCTAATGTGGACCAAAGTGTGTGCTCCTCCATAAATAGGAAACCATTGCACTTTTGTGAGACCCTCTGATATGTGAGGTCATAAATGGCAGATGGACAGTATTAAACCACTTTATTTTTTTCGTAAGTAAGGCAATATCTTCATATGATTCACAAATTTGGGTTTTTCAAATAGTCTTCAAGATTCATTCAAGATACTGCAATGTAAGGTAAGAAGTACAAGCCGGCGAGGACTAGTACTTGCTGTGATAAAGGCATACCTGTGATGACACTCCTGCAAGCACCCTTTGACACAAGAATCCCTGCCAGTGACACTGATTGATTCCTTCGCCTCATGTCCCCCTCTTTTGTTTAGAGCTAATCGAATGTAATTCCATGCTTGCACCTTTCCATCAAATCAGACAGTGGTGTTTGCGCTAGCTGGCAGGGGCACAGAGGTGCGGATAATTACGATATTAATACGGTGGGGGTCTGAGGGGAAACTTCATTTGTCCTGCTGCCTGCCTCAAATGCAGAGAGGGGTCAATAGCTTCTCCTGCCTTCCCCACTTTAGAGAGAAGAGAGGGATGAGATAATGAAATGACTTCCAAGGCAGGAGGCAACACTGACGACCTTGTTTCTTCCTGGCTATCTCTTCCTCCCGCGTACCATTCTCAGCTTGGGCCACCGTGCTCCCGTCTCTCATGAATATATTATTAATATCAGTATTCACTGCAGTTTTCTTATGACATTATTCCCCGTGACTATAATGACTTTGGAACCACTTGAACCAGTGTTATGTCAAAAAATTAGTCATCAACGTTGTCCGGTCATTATTCCAGCACTATTAGACGGTATTCAGTCATTTTAATGTATGTATTAACTCAAAGGTTACTTACCTTAATTTGAAAAGGCAGCGTGATAACTGATGGAGCTTCCCTGTGGTACTATTCATAGTATGCTGCAGTTCTTTTCTTCTCGCCTTCTGTCATGATGTTCTTAATGATTGCTTCACCTGGCCATTCAACATCATGCACTCATCTTGGTATATACCTCAGCACCAATCAAAATGTATGCCTTTTTCACTCTGTCTTGAGAAATAAATGAATGAGAAAGAATGTGTTGCGGGTTGATAGGCAACACTAAATTGGCCCTAGTGTGTGAATGTGAGTGTGAATGTTGTCTGTCTATCTGTGTTGGCCCTGTGATGAGGTGGCGATTTGTCCAGGGTGTACCCCGCCTACCGCCCGAATGCAGCTCCAGCACCCCCGCGACCCCAAACGGGACAAGCGGTAGAAAATGGATGGATGGAGGTTGTGTTGTGAGGTTTATGTTCAAGGAGGCTATGACAGCTCTGCTGCCATTGAAGACAGGCTTGCAGACATAAGACAGGCAGATATATTCTTTATTTCAATGGGAATTCTGTATTCCTTCAGCTCAGTTTAACTGCCGCTGCACTGAGCATTGGAAGCCAGGTGCCGGACTGACTCAGAAGATGTGTGATGACAAAGCAAGGCTGTCAGCTCCAGGTTATTCACATCAGATACGTCCAAACTATGCAAGGCTATAATGAATATTTCACAGAGATAAATCATGGATGAGCACCGGGACCCGTTGAGTTGATTTCACTGAGAGGGTTGAGAGGTAGGAAAACCTGGCAAGGTGTTGACTGGCTGTCTGCAACCTCAGGGCAAACGAGCACTAGAAGTATAATTGCCTTTAGCGGTGCAGGCTGTTGTTTGTATCAGATGGAAATGCACTTCAACAGAGAATGCGATCAGATCTACCCGATATCCATTTGACGATAGCGCCTGACAGTGTTGTTCAGTCAGGGATTGGCAAGGGAATGACAGCACTACTGTGTTACAGTATAGAATATCATTGTACAAAAGTATTGGGACCCCTTCAGGAACTTAAAATGGAAAAGAGGTCTGCGGGATTGTTTTTCTATTCATCTGTAAGACAATTTGTGATGACAAAGAAGGTGAAAGGGAGGACTAGTGAAGTTATTGTATGCTAAATAAAAACAAGGTGCATGGGGGCATGATTTGGTGAGTTTAGGTGAAATTCTCCAAACTGTTTCCACAAATTTAAAAGCATAGAATTGTCCAAAATGTCATGGCAGGATGTAGAATTAAGACTGATTAAGACTTTAATAGATATAACACATTCTCCTGCTTGATTAATAAGTTCATCAAGAGGTGTGTGGTGTGTGCGTCGACCGAATGTAATCCTCATCCTGCACTAAGTATGGATGCTTTTGGCAGTTAGTTGCTGCCTTTACATTCTCCTACTCTGGTGAAATGAGAACATCAGCGTCATGAGAATGTTAGAACATTCATCATGTCCCTTGTTTCTCCCATCTATTGCAGTGAGTTGTATGCCGTCACAGAAACACTTTGCATCTGATATTGACCCTCTCTATTCCTCATTTATAGTCAAACGTGTACCTCGACCTGATGTGGCTTTTCTTACGGTGCTAAACACTCGGCCCAAAGCAGCAACACTGAGGCTACTGACCGCCAAACAAATTCAAGGTTACTCTGCTGCCTAATTAATGGCCCCCAGTGGAGTTCTCTCTCCTAAAACAATGAATTAGAGAGAGAAGTTGAGCTAAACCCCTGAGTCACACAGATCCTGGTCTTCTCCTGACAGACTGATCTGTTCTTCAGCGCCTGCGACCTTTTCTCCATTTTCGTCAGCCAGCCCACCAGCACGGCCAATTATCACAAATCCCCTGCCACATTTGTCTTGCCATTTTCGCTTTGCGGCCAGAGAGGCGTGCGTGGCCCTGGACTTCCCTTCTCAAACCACAGCGTAGATGGAGAAACTGAGGCCCACAACAGGTATTTGGTTCTTAAATAATTCAGTTATCCAGAAAGGTTACGGCTCGACCAGCAAGGCGACTTGACATTCATCTTGCTCTGCAATCATCCAGCCCATTTTCAGAGGAAGCGGACATTGACTTGTTTACATTTTTACCTTCCAAGACTCTTATTGACACCAATATTTTATATGTTAGTCTACTACTCCTGCTGTTATTTCAGTGGGGAACCCAGAAAAGCAAATAGTTCATCCCGCTGATACTGCAGACTCTCGTTGTGTAAACGTCCCCACAAAGCGACACACTTGCGCTCAGTACATGCTGGAACAATAAACACTGATCAGAATTCTTTCTACCACCTGGTGTGTAATCAGTGTGGCGAAAACATTTAATTCAACAAAGTGTTCTTTCATTTTGCGAGTCTTACTACAAGAAAAAAACAAGCTTTGTTTGAGAAAATGTTTATGTACTGTACGTTCTTTGTGAAAGCCTGGTTCGGAGTGGGTTACATGACATCTCTCGCTTCACTATATCGGTTCGAAAGATGAAGAAGGCCATCTATAAAACAACACAGGATTCATGGAAATACTAACAATTATGACTATCAATGTGAGCCCCGAGTCATGACTGACTGTATGTTTTTAATATACGCTTTACGCAGGTGGATATGCGGCTAGTCAGTGCACATGCCAACACAGCAGTACCAACTATGTTAACCCAAATTAATTCATCCAAGTCTTTCGAATGTATCTTTTAATTAAGACACACAAAATGTCCTCTTACAAGTGTTGGGTTTTTCATTCTAATACAGGACAATGATCTGATTATGTTTTTATGCTCCTTTGCAGCTATTAATGTGATGATTAGACACTTTACTCATTCATCTTTCTTCCTTTCCATCTTTTAGTTTTGGTAGAATGTACAGAAATTGCAATGTTTGTAATATCTGATGATGCAACAAGGCAGTTACAAAATAATGATTTCATTGCCAAACCCTATTAGAATAAATTACGCAATAATTGAATATGTGGGTACCATTATTCCTTAACATCTGATTTTGTTATCAAAAAACTATCATTAAATGCATGGGCGATAATGTAATAATACAACAAGGTGAAAAAGTATTTATGAGGTAACCTTATAAGTAAACTACCCTCTGAGGAGATAACTCAGGCTTTCCCCATGTTTGAAACCCCTTCTTAGATGTGCTATATCCCAACATGAGTAAAATAGAATGTATAAGCGGTGCTGAAACAAAATTGATTTCCATCCAAATATTGATTCTTATTTATTACGATTTGAAATCAGTTCATCATTTTAAATAATCTATACTAAAAAAAAAAAAATGCTTTAAAGACTTTGTTGTCATATTAGGTTTTTTTCCAACTGCTTACAGTACAGTACAATGCTTGTGTAACCTGTTTTGAAAATATTGTATTTTACTTTTATTACCAAATAATATATTGTGATAATGGGTTTGATTCGAGAATCGCTTCTAGATTCAAAAATTGTGATAAAATCAAACAATACTTATAATTAATAGTTATTTTACATTTTGACAATGAAATCACAATAAATTGTCCCCCACATTCACACTGTGTGGTGGATATATAGGGCATACACCACTGAAGAGCATTGTATCAAATTGTGCTCCTGCTATCACTGTTTGTGACTTAGTTGATGCATTTTTATAAATCACGTCATGTCTTTTCCCTCATCTAATCAAAGTCTGTGTGCAAAGTGTGACCGGCGCAGCCTGTTTGTGTTCATTTCCTGCCCGTGCGTGTTCCAAAGCGAAGGAGATCAGTGCCTCCAAACTTGATGTGTGTGCTGCACTGTGCCAATCTCTGTGGCACCTCTCATGTCAAGCCACAGATTGCCCGTGTCACCGTGTAGGCTCCGGCGTGATGACAGAAGCATGCAAGCATCACCCTGCTTCCCAGAGAACACTGGTCACAGCTAATGACCAGAACTGTCCGATTTGTCCCGCCCTGATTACTCCTCTGAGCTCCAATTAGCTGTGGATGAGGGATGACAGAGTGGCACGATCACATGGATGTGTCATGGAGGGAAAGATAAGACGGGGGTAAGAGAGAGCGGGTAAGAGAGCAAAAAGAGGGGTAGAGTGGAGATGAGTCAGAATGGAAGTTGCCACTCCTTCACTCTGGATTGAGTCTGATATCGATCTCAATTTGCCTTTAACCGCCAAGCTCTCCTCAACATACAAACCATCAGCTCTGATTGCAATTTCTATAATTGGCAATTTTCATTGTTTCCATCTGAGGGTGTTATCTGGTCTTGTTCCTCTGCGGGGAAAGGATAAAGGTTTTAAGTTATGTTTGCGCAAAAGATATAAGATACAGAATTGGGCCAAGATGTTAAAGTCAATTTGCCACTGGAAGTGGATAGTGAAGTGACTCAGGGGTATTTAATTAAGAGTAAAAACAATGTCATTTCCCCCCCCCCCGATTTGTCAGTAACAATGTCGTCACAATGTTCTATTCAGTCATATATCCTTTAATTTATTTTCCATTGCTGTTTTGGTCCCCCCCCCCCCCCCAACACATCCCGCCTTTCTATCCGCACCTCCATCTCTCCTCAGGACTTCAGAGTTATCCTCAGTTTTTCCATCTTTCTTGCTCAGCGGGGGGCAGTGGAAAAGTAACTACAAGGGCACATAAAGCCTTCTGTGCCAAACTTGACATCTTTAGTCTTTTTTTCATCTGTATAGAAGTCATATTCAACACATACTGCCTTCAGTTTGTTGGCTTTGCGCTTGTCTTTTCAAAACCTACCCAAGATGACACAGAGATGGGAATTGAGGAGAGAGAGAAGAGTCCAATGTGCAATGCCAGGAGGGAAGCAAAGAAAATGTGGGCGTGGCTTGGAGGATGGACAGAGGAAGATGAAATCATTGGGTGAAGATGAGAGGAAGCAAATGAGTGGTGCAAATCACTAGATGTTAATGTGCATCACTGCAGCCAAGAGGATGCTTGGATCCGATCAGAGCTGTGAAGTGCATTGGTAGCATCACGCTTGTCTTGACATTATTTACTGCCACTCCCAATAAATACGGTACTGCACAAGTGTCAAACTCAAGGCCCGGGGACCAGATCTGGCCCGCCACATCATTTTATGTGTCCCAAGAAAGCCTTGAAATAATATGCGTCAATAAAACCACTTTACATTTTCACACAATGTATGTGTTCTTTACATAAACAAAATACATGTACTTCATGCAGTTGCATTATTTTAAACTTTAATATTACCCAATATTGCAAAAATTAACATACACTATGTTGCCAAAAGTATTTGGTCACCCATCCAAATGATGAGAATCAGGTGTCCTAATCACTTGGCCCGGTGTATAAAATCAAGCACTTAGGCATGGAGACTGTTTCTACAAACATTTGTGAAAGAATGGGCCGCTCTCAGTGATTTCCAGCGTGGAACTGTCATAGTGCGGCCTGTGCAACAAATCCAGTCGTGAAATTTCCTCGCTCCTAAATATTCCAAAGTCAACTTTATTATAAGAAAAGTGAATAGTTTGGGAACAACAGCAAGTCAGCCACCAAGTGGTAGGCCATGTAAACTGACAGAGAGGGGTCAGCGGATGCTGAAGCGCATAGTGCAAAGACTTTCTGCACAGTCAGTTGCTACCTGTGACCTTTCAATTAGCCCACGTACAGTATGCAGGGAGCTTCAAGGAATGGGTCTCCATGGCGGAGCAGCTGCATCTTAGCCATAAATCACCAAGTCCAATGCAAAGTGTGGGATGCAGTGGTGTAAAGCAGTGGTCCCCAACCACCGGGCCGTGGACCGATTGGTACCGGGCCGCACAAGAAATAAAAAATAAAAAAGTAAAAAAATAAAATTATTTTTTTATTTTTTTATTAAATCAACATAAAAAACACAATATATACATTATATATCAATATAGATCAATACAGTCTGCAGGGATACAGTCCGTAAGCACACATGATGGTATTTGTTTATGAAAAAAAAAAAAAGAAGAAGAAATACCACAACCCTCCTCTCCAGTGCACCCTCCCACCTTGTCCATGCTCCCTGCTGCTGCATACCCACCATCCTGCTGGTGTGTTCCTCCTCAACCTCTGCACGCAACTCCTTCAGGACTAGCTGGCGTTTGTCTTTACCATGTGCCTTCTCATAGTGAGGTTGGGGGAAGGCTCCCAGCCCATCACGGCCTGTTACCACTGTGCCCACCAGGGCCCTATGTCTCAGTCGAGACTCGGCTACCTCCAGGCTTTCCTGAGCCCTCCACTTCCTGCCAGTTCGCACCACGATGCCACGATTTCGGACTGCATTATGCCCAGTGTGTAATTTGGTGGAGGAGGAATTATGGTGTGGGGTTGTTTTTCAGGAGTTGGGCTTGGCCCCTTAGTTCCAGTGAAAGGAACTTTGAATGCTCCAGGATACCAAAACATTTTGGACAATTCCATGGGATGGCACTTCAAGTTCATATGTGAGTAAAGGCAGGTGGCCAAATACTTTTGGCAATATAGTGTATTATCATACAGCCTAACATGTTTTGTTTGTTAAAATAATACTTAAATAAGTACTTAAATATCTGCTTGATATATAATTTCAAAGAAAGTTATCCATCAAATTCTACAATGTAAAAACGACAATAGATTTTCCTTAGTCGCCAGAATTGTACCGTAAAAAATAAAATATGATACCGTTTTTTTTTCTCCATTTACAACCATAGATGTTATGGTAAAAACAAAACAAAAAACTGTCAGATTAGTCACCCGAATATAAATGTAAACAAAACACCAAAATTCTGGCGACTGATGAGGTACCAATGTCTGACTGCAAAATCTACAAAATTGTTTTACAGTGTTAAAGATAATAATCAAATGCGTAGGAAATTGTGTAATAATATCATGAGACATATACTTATACATTTATATTAATATATTATACATTTTTATAAGCGGCCCTCTGAGGGCAGCCATAACAGTGAAGTGGCACTCAAGGAAAAAAGTCTGCAGTCTACAATAGGCTGTCTTGTATTATGTTTTTAAAATAGTGGCGATGATATTAAACTTTATTAATTGTTTAAAAAATTAAGATACTCAGTTATTGCTTTCCTACGGTCTCATGCAGAAAAGCTTCTGCCTGAAAGTACATGTTTTGCAGTGGCACCCTAAAAGGGTGGAAAACAAGGTGCTCTTAAGGGGGAGTAGCCAGGTGGGCAGTGCTTGGGAATAACTTAGTTCTTAAGCCAGAACCCCAGCAGCAGGACAACAGCTTGCATTGACAGGAGTCTAAATATTATATGACTTCCTATTGGCAGTGTGCTATCTAAAGGCATACTGTCTGGCCTGGCTTGAACTTGTCCTTGAAAATCAGCCTTTTACACAACTTTTTTCCTCACTGTCCAAAGTACTTCTTAATCTTCTAGCCCATTACCTCCGGCTCCTTTTTCCTCCTGTGATCCTTTGGCTTCACGTGGTTTTTCTATATACTGTACACCACAGTGCATGTGTGTGGAGTTGTGTCTTTCTGCCAGGAGCCCTAACGTCATATGCAGCCAGGCAGGTGACAAATAGTCTTTTAATTGCTTGCACCTAAAAAATCATTAGTCTCGTCCCTTTCCTAGGTGGGATGAGGCAGGACGTATGTGCAATGAAAATAGCCTTGGTCCCGTTTACCGCTTCTTGCCAGCTATATTTAGGATGTATTTAAGGGCCATTCTCTGTGTGTGCCTATTTGTGGATGTGCAGTACAGTGCCACTGTAAGAGTCGGCTAAATGGTCCAGGGATGCTTTTCTTTGCCTGGGAAAGTGAGGCGAGTGTGTTTGTTAGAGTTTTTTCCTCATTCCTCTTCCTGTTCCTAGCTGACGAGACCATGTTTCTTTGTGTGGTTTTGTTTGTGCTCTGTGTGTGTGTGTGTGTGTGTGAGTGTTCTTGTATTTATATCCTTCTTGAGACATCAACAAGGAAAAGTACCTTCCATATGAGGACCGGTGAACAAGTTAGGACCGAAATCATTGTCCCAATACGGAAAACCATTGCATCTGATAGAGAATGTCTCATTTGCACATTGGTGGTGAAATCTATCAAAATTAGGGTGGTCCCAAAAAGGAAGGATTTTTCAAATTGACCGTGTGTCGGTTTTAAAAGTGCTCCCCCTCTGGTCAACATATGTAATAACAAGTGTGTGTATGAAATTGAAATGTTCCCCCTTTGGCCAAAATTAATTTAAAAAAATAAATACTGTAATAACTTAAAGTAAATAATGAAGATCAAAAACCAATTTCAAACAAAAAAATAAATTGAATAATGTACTAACTAAAAGTAGTCTTTTTCCCTTGATGTGTTGACTTTTTTCTTATAAAATTGGGAATTATTTCTCATATTCTTTCTGTTTCTGTAATATTGCAATATTTTCTCGTAAAATTATTACTTTTTATTGTAAAATTATTACTTTTTAATGCAAAATGGTGACATTTGTCATAAAATTTACAAAATATTGACAATTTTTTGTTGTTCTTGTAAAACAGTGACATTTTTAAAGTAAAATTATGATTTATGTCATAATTTTGCCAAGTAAAATTCAGATTATTATTATAATATTGCCAACATTTTAAAGATTTCTTATAAAAATATGACTTTTGTCGAGTAAAATTACGACTCTTTTCATACAATTGCCAAAATTTGAAACTTTTCTTGTAAAAATGCGACTGTTACTGAGTAAAATTCCAACTTTTATCATAATGTTCAGTTTTTCTTGTAAAATGTTGACTGGCGTTGAGTAAATTTACGACTTATTATAACACTGCAAAATTCTATGTTTTTCTTGTGAAACTGTGACCTTTTTCTTGTGAAATTCCAACTCATTTTTCACAACAAGCTTTTTTATATTTGCATAGAATGTATATATTATTAATGTTGAAAATACAAATCTTTATATGTCTAGAAAGGGTTGTCCTAAAGAGAGCATTTTTCAGAGGTCTCAAGAACGTAACAAATACAAGAATGTGTGTGTGTGTATGCGTGCGTGCGTGCGTGCGTGTGTGTGTGTGTGTGTGTGTGTGTGTGCATGCGTGCGACCAGGTCAGGCTTAGGCCATTTATTGTGTTTTTGTGCATTCGACTCGCAATCCACCGCCAGATAAAGCCGTCCGGTTTATGAAACAACCTGCAAACTCCAGCTGATTTTGGTTGGACTTTTGCTTAGTGGTGATATACAGTATTGATTTTCTCTCCTCAGTGCCCTTGCCATCCTTGTGTAGGCTTGCATCGGCAGCCATTTACAGAGAGGACAGCGAGTAGAGGAAGATGTACTGTAAACGTGACCATACTGACCCCAGTCGTTCACACAGAATGTCACTGCAGCCAGACAACAGAAAGGAATTGATTTTCCTACCACAAGATGAACCCTGAATTATATTTCTCTGTCATATGACTGTTTATTGTTGTCATATAGACTCATAGGCCATACCATGTGATCTAACTCAAGAGCTGATTTATGATTGACTTTGTCAGATAGATATCAATTTCGCAATACATTTATTATTGTGCTTGTCATTTGCAAAGTTGTGGAACTGCACTGCAGTTTCCCTTATTTTACCACTCTCAGCTAAATAAGATGTATCTCAGTATGAAGCATTGCAGCTCTATAGTACGAAGTACTATGATTATAATAATATTCTTGAAGTAGAGAAGATAATAAGACTCAACACATTTTGTGTTTTCACTCTCATTGTAATGATGGTCCAGTGAGCTATATGAGTGTTTTGTTTTTTGGCTGTTTTGTTCTTTCCTTGGTCTGATTCCCAGTGGGTATCCATGCCAATGGTGTTCTATAGTCATCCAGTTCCCCCACTGTATTCAGTACCCCCTCCTCTGTGTCCTCTTTTCCTTTACGACCGCTTTAAAATTAAATGCAGTCATTGTTAGAAACATTTTTTTGCAGAATTTTTACATTGCCCTGCAGCAAGCAGTCTTTTTACACAAAATTGTCCATACGTATGTTATATTACCAACAAACAATCACATCAATTTTTATATGATTGCATTAGTATGCATGGCCTCGCTGTGAATTCAAGTATGACACTAATAAAATTTGCCAGCATTGAAAACCAAATTGAACCTCTCAGACTGTTATTCAGTTTAAAGGTTTAGTTTAGTAAACAATGAATATTGTGCAGCCTCAGTTGTTTTCTATTGTATAGTTATAAGATACTGCCAGGGTCCTCAAAGAGATAATGAAAATCGTCTTGATTCTCCGTTTATTTTACAAAGTGGAGTGGCAACCCACATCAGAAGGGTCATGATTCTTAAGAGTTCCAAAACGCCACTTGTGTATGTATGTGTGACTAATCAGACATTGGCACAGCTGAGCCAGCAGGGAAGACTGCGTCTCTTTCCAGATTTATCCCTCTAGATTAGTTCGACTAAGTAGTGCCATGGTGCTGATGTTGGAGAGGTTTGGAATGGCAAGCATGGCAGCATTGTAGCGTATGTGTGACTTTCCTGAGCCAATGGGGCTTGGCACAGAGAGGTGGCATATGTTCATGGCCAGGCTCCCTCTTCTTCTCTGCCATCTCTCACTCTCCATCTCACTCGTGCTAACCCTCAATTTTCCTGCAACCTTCTTCTCCGTGTCTTTGCGCTCCTTTTTTTATTTGGCATGGAGCATTTCAGTCGGACTTGTGGGGATGCAGCCTAGGACACAGCTCAAAGAGCACTAGAGTCCACGCTGTCCCCCAAAATAGTCCACCTTGTCTTAGGCCATGTTTACACTAACTCGTTTAACCCCTTAAACGAACAATTATTTAGCCTAAGCCCCGTTTCAGCCACACTAAACCAGCGTTTAAGGTCCCCCTCCTCGGACAAATTTTTACACAGGTAAGTCAGCCGTGTAATTCTTGAATCTCCGGCACTTAGCTTTGTATGGACTCATTGATCGT
This sequence comes from Entelurus aequoreus, assembly GCF_033978785.1. Lineage (NCBI taxonomy): Eukaryota > Metazoa > Chordata > Actinopteri > Syngnathiformes > Syngnathidae > Entelurus > Entelurus aequoreus. The sequence goes on from NC_084737.1 coordinate 34,653,205, forward strand.
TTACAAAGTGAGTTCGGAGAGGAAGTGATGCCAGGAAGACCACGCCCACACAGGAAGTGACATCAGAAAGCACGCACCACAGTAACTCGGAGCTAACCCCTGGAAATATGAAGTCGGGTCATCCAGACATGCCCGTGTTTCTCCTTCTTCTACATGTACAGACGCTTGTGGAAATCACACATGAATACCTTAAGAGAAAGCGATTGCAGCTATTTGGGATACAACACTTCTCAGACGGCAAGACAACTTTCCAATGTCCGGCCAGGACAGCTTTGTTTCTACTTAGCAAAAAACTTTGTCCATTTGTCGAAGGAGAGACAACGAGAATGCGAGCTCCCGTAGATGTGATAAAAAAAACTAGTGTGTGCTTTGTATTACCTGGCCGTCGAGGAAAACGGCGAATGCTTTTGGACTGGCACAGCAGACTGTATCAGTTATTGTCTGCCATGTATGTCGCCGACTCAACGTCTAGGTCCAGAGTATATAAAGTCACCAAAAAGGAATGGACAATGAAGGTGAAGGCAAAAGAGTGAAGAGTGCCCTGACCAGATATCTAGATCCCTAGTTTGATTGATGTAAAATGTTCTTTATCACATTGTTTACGTGTCCAATAAATATTTGATTAATTTATGATGGCTCAGGTGTGATTCACTACAATGGGGCCCCACAGCACACTGGATTCCAGTTAACTGAAATACCACAACACTGGATATTGTTCAGATAAGTTACATTTAAGAACTTGCACACAAAGCAACACATTTTCCGTGCATGTGTACTAGGTCGCGTTGCACCGGCGGACGGAGGGTGGCGGGGGTCTTAAACGGTGGCATCCTTGTGTATGGATAAGATTAAGTGTGATTTACCCTGGATAACTTTATCCGGCTTAGTGTAAACGGGGCCTAAGAGATACACACATGTTCACTCTCCTTTGTCATTTTGGCAGCTGGCAAGCGATGTGAGAATATTCATAACATGAACAGGTAGTCCGTTTCTCTCTTTCTCTTTTCCAACATGTGATCGCTAATACCTTGGCCTGCCCCTACCCCAAATTACCTATTGTCCAAACATGTTCCCAATTTAAAATAGCCTATATGCAAACCATAAACAATCCTGCTGGTGTACAGCAAAAGGTTAACTGTGTCCCACATAGCCTCAACCAGCTGTTCCAGCCTTTCACACTTTCTCTCTCCCTACCCGCTTTTCTTCCCTGCCTCTTGGACCAGTAAATGTGCGCTCATTTGCAAGTTAGATAAATCCTTTGAATGTATTATTGATGCAAACAAATTAGCCTGTAGGCCCCAGACAATACCTAATGGAGCCTTGGCTTATGGGTGAGGTAGTTTCCAGCGAGGGCACTGTCGGTGTTCCACGATTGATGCCTGCTCTTCTGCCCTGTAATTATTTCTCCTACAAATTATTCCGCTCTTCTGATGCAGTTTGGGATTTAAAGTTAATGCTGCCTGTATGATTCCGAGCCTGGCAAATTCATTACTTTATTAAAGAAATAAAAGACACAGGCAACTAGATAACTGGGAAGAAGACCCTGAAATGAGGGGATGTGTCATTATTTAAGTTTATGCATGCTGCTTCCAATTCACTGGGGTTTATGTTGGTTTTGGATGATGTTCTGTTATCTTTCTGCACACAGACACTCATTTTTGCTGTAACTGTGTTTACATCGACACCAATATGTTGATATGAACCTGATTAAAAGCAGCACCCTGAATCACACGCTGCCATGTAATCATTTTCCAGAAGACCCTGTCAACTTATACAGTAGTATCTCAGCTTATGAGTTTAATTGGTTTCCTGATGGAGCTCATAACCCCCAAATCCTCAAAATCTCAACTTAATGTTCCCCATTGAAATTAATTAAACTCCAATTATTCAATGCTTGGACCCAAAAACACAACATTTAAAACATGCAACATGTTTTTAAACAAGACAAGCAAACTTTTGGATAATGATTATCGTATCAAAAACAACTCAATAGAATTTACAACAAACAACTACAGTAACTACTGCCAGCTGCTTCACCATCAAACACACCATCAGCAGCTTCTCCATGTTTATATGGGTGAATGTCAGCCGTTTAAAAAGTATGTTAACGCCCTTGGCTTAGCTAGCTTTGCTCAACTCCGTCTGCTTCAGTACAGTGCAAGAATTAAAGTGCTATGCTTGAACTGCTTTGCTAAATTGGCACATCTTGGTCATGTTTTTCCATGATTTTTTTCATTAAACTTATCAATATCATATGCTTTTTCTCAGCACTGTCTTTTCTTCTGACCAAGGGTTGCAAAAAACATGTTTTTGTCTTTCTAACAATCCATCTAAGAGGTAGCTATTCGTGAATATTAGCCAGTGATACACCGAACGTTTTGGCCGGATCGTACAATCTCGTAACCCGAACTTGTGTAGGGGAGGCTCGTAACCCAAGTTTTTGCTATCAACTTAAATAAGGGGTGGGCAAACTACGGCCCGCGGGCCACATCCAGCCCGATTGTCTTTTTGATCCGGCCCGCCAAAAAAATAAAACAGAATTTAGCAATTTGTGTAATAATTAGGACCACATTAATTGTCCTGTAATACCAAGTAATTCCACAGAGTAGCGCAATAGGACTGCAGTATGCTTGATTGATTGCAAAGCCCAGGAACACTTTTTTTTAATGCTCCTGCTCTGACAGCAGAACCAATTTACCACAATGAGAAAAGTTTGAGTTTGAGTTTGAGTTTATTTCGAACATGCAAGCATACAACATGATACATCACAATTTCCAGTTTCTCTTTTCAAAATGTTCGAAAAGGAGTAGGAAGAAGCAGAGCTTATTTAATCCTACCCCTTTTCTTTGCATAACAGTTGCAAAAATGTTTGTTCACTTCCTGTTCACAATTTATTCACAATAAACTCCATAAGTAATCACAATAAAAATAAATAATAGTAAATGAGTTATACTTGTATAGCGCTTTTCTACCTTCAAGGCACTCAAAGCGCTTTGACAGTATTTCCACATTTACCCATTCACACACTGATGGCGGGAGCTGCCATGCAAGGCGCTAACCAGCAGCCATCAGAGGCAAAGGGTGAAGTGTCTTGCCCAAGGACACAACGGACGTGACTAGGAAGGTAGAAGGTGGGAATTGAACCCCAGTAACCAGCAACACTCCGATTGCTGGCACAGCCACTCTACCAACTTCGCCACCCCGTCCCTGAAGAATTTAATAATAATAATGGGTGAAGTAAGTCATATTTCATATGATGAGATAAGTAAGATTACTTTAAGAATGAATGAATGGATGGATGAAATAAATTGAGAATGTTTATCATGGTTCTTCTTCTTTGTACTTTGTAAACACTTTAAGTTTGAAGAGTTTCTTGAAGTGGATCATATTAGTACATTGTCATTGTTTGATTGCTTTGCTTAATCCATTCCATAATTTAATTCCACATACTGATATACTGAAGGTCTTAAGTGTTGTACGTGCAAACAAATGTTTTAAATTACGTTTTTCTCTAAGATTATATTTCTCCTCTTTTTTTGAGAAGAATTGTTGTATATTCTAGGGTAGCAGGTTATAGTTTGCTTTGTGCATAATTTTAGCTGTTTGCAAATTCACTATGTCGTGGAATTTCAGTATTTTTGATTCAATAAATAAACGGTTTGTATGTTCTCTATATCCAACATTATGTATTATTCTAACTGATCTTTTTTGTAACACCGTTAATGAATGAAGTGTACTTTTGTAATTATTTCCCCATATTTCTACACAGTAGCTCAGATATGGTAACACTAGTGAGCAGTAGAGAATATGAAGGGATTTTTGGTCTAGAACATGTTTTGCTTTATTCATTATTGACGTGTTTCTTGCAACTTTATGTTGTATATTTCTTACGTGAGATTTCCAGTTCAATTTATCATCAATCATTATACCTAGAAATTTGGTTTCATTTACTCTTTCAATTTCTATTCCGTCTATTTGTATTTGTGTTTGACTTTCTCTTCTACTGTTACCAAATAGCATTATTTTAGTTTTACTAAGATTCAACGATAGTCTGTTTTTGTCAAACCATCTTTTTAATTTGTTAATTTCTTCTGTTATTATTTGTATTATCTCCTGTGTGTTCTCTCCTGAACAAAACGCTGTTGTATCATCCGCAAATAATACTAACTTTAAATCTTTTGTAACTTTACAAATATCATTTATATAGAGCTATGTATGGTGATGCTTGCTCAAGCTTTTCATTTAATCAACTAACTGGAGTCATTGGGAAAAGATGGAAACAAATTAATTATGGATCTACTAAATTATTAGTTTGTAAACCCTTAATAAGAAATTCTAGTTGGCAAAAAGGAACTAAAATAAATAGAAAAATATATAAGTTTTATTTAATAAAGAAATGTTTGAAGGCTGCCCCATACAACACATATGGAAAATGGGAGGGCTTTTTTGACTGCCCGTTGCCGTGGGATGCCATATTCAAATTAATCTACAAAACCACTATCGATGTACAAAATCGTTATTTTCAAATTAAAATTATTTATAACTTCCTACCCACGGGAAAAATGTTAAAAATATGGAATATGACAGAGTCAGATGATTGCCGATTTTGTTGTCAGGAGCCTGAATCCACCCTACATTTGTTTTGGTATTGTCATATTGTGTCTTCGTTTTGGGTGGAAGTTGAAAAAATGTGTTTAAAGCTTGGTTTGTTTATGAAGCTTGATGTGGTTTCTGTTATTTTAGGAGAGTTCATTGACAGTCATGATTTAGTCAATTTGATTATATTATATTATTTTTAAGGCCAAAAACAGATATTCACTTAGTATTTTTTTCTTTAAAACATTTATTCAGTATTTTTTAACTTTAGAAAATTATATGGTTGAAAACGATAATGATGCCAAAAAACATTAAAAAAAAAGATGGGAAGTCCTCAAAGGCTTATTTTGAAAATGTAATTTTGTTTATATATGATATGCAATCTGTTGTTGTATTCCCTATTTTAAGTGTACATAAATGAAGGTATGTGATGCTGAGTTCGACTTGGATGTGATCTGGACTGTACATGGGTGCTTAATTTGAAAATGTATTTTTGTTTGTGGATTGTATGCAACCTTTTGTGTTCCCTCGATTTTGGTGTACATGGGGGAAGGTGTGTGTTGCTGAGCCCGATCTGGACGTAATCTGAACTGTAATCTGATTTCATTGACAACCCGGTCTGGTGAAGTTAAGGTCCTTTGTTTGTTTTGTTTGAAAGTAAAGCAATATAAAAACAATTACATAAAAAATAGTAATTATTGAAAATGTTAGTGGACCAGCACAACACACAATCATGTGTGCTCTAAAGACTGTATCCCTTGCAGACTGTATTATTCTATATTGTAGGAACCAGAAGTTTTTTTAATAACAGAAAGAGACAGCCCCTTTTGTGTAAATGAGTGTGGATGAGTGTGAATGGGGGAGGGAGGGTTTTCTTGGGTTGATGCACTAATGGTAAGTGTATCTAGTGTCTTTTTTTATGTTGTTTAAAATAAATAAGAAATTAAAAAAAAAAAAAAAAGACAGCTCGTATTACTAAAAACCTGTGAGCTGGGCCACTCATAAGCCAAGGTATTACTGTATATGCGTAACCAAGTCAGTTCTTACTAGAAATGGGAATATTTGGGCACCTTGCGGTTCGATTACTTTACAGGAGCTACAATTCGGTTAAAAAATCGATTATTGATGCATCTTTAATTTATGTATATTGATGCAGTTTTCTTTTTGTTTCACTAAATAAGCATTTATCACTTGCAACTAGGGATGTCCGATAATGGCTTTTTGCCGATATCCGATATTCCAATATTGTCCAACTCTAAATTACCGATACTGATATCAACCGATACCGATATCAACCGATACCGATATATACAGTCGTGGAATTAACACATTATTATGCCTAATTTGGACAACCAGGTATGGTGAAGATAAGGTCCTTTTTAAAAAAATTAATAAAATAAGATAAATAAATTAAAAACATTTTCTTGAATAAAAAAGAAAGTAATACAATATAAAAACAGTTACATAGAAACTAGTAATTAATGAAAATGATTAAAATTAACTGTTAAAGGTTAGTACTATTAGTGGAACAGCAGCACGCACAATCATGTGTGCTTACGGACTGTATTCCTACAGACTGTATTGATATATATTGATATATAATGTAGGAACCAGAATATTAATAACAGAAAGAAACGACCCTTTTGTGTGAATGAGTGTAAATGAGTGTAAATGGGGGAGGGAGGTTTTTTGGGTTGGTGTACTAATTGTAAGTGTATCTTGTGTTTTTTATGTTGATTTAATTAAAAAAAACAAAAAAAAAACGATACTGATAATAAAAACAACCGATACCGATAATTTCCGAATATTACATTTTAAAGCATTTATCGGCTGATAATATCGGCAGGCCGATATTATCGGACATCTCTACTTGCAACTTTAAAAAAAACAATTAATTTGGAATAAGAAACAGTTGAATTAATTCCCACATTTATTAAATTGATGGAAATGTGTGCAAAACTCGACCATAAGTGCCTTATTATAAAGGAGGTGGTCAGATCTCTCGATGAGGTGGCTCGCTGCAGTCAGTCAAATTTTAGAAATGTCTGCATTACTTTATTTACAATAAATATGTTGATTATTGATTATTGACGTTTACTAATCGATTCTATAATCGCCCACGTCCAAATTGCGATGCATCTAAAAATCGATTATTTCGCCCACTTCTAGTTCTTACTGCACATTATATTGTTGTTGACATGTTAAAAACATCTTATAGATCCATATAAGTTGTGTAAACATCATGCAATAATATAGCAGCATTTCCCTGTTGTTGTTGTTTAACGGCACTTAGTGGGAGAAGCCAAGGCAGGAAAAAAAGAGCATCAACCTCTGAGCTAGTCTGAATGTAGGTTTTAAGACACATATGGTAGTGACCTATTGCGTCGTGCAGTGGCGGCTACTGGTCTTTCAAGTAAGGAAGCTCATTTTCACCTACTTTGTAAACATTAATAGTCTCCATTAATAGATCAAATATATACAGATGCTAGGTTTTAGAAAGAAAACGTCACTTAGAGGATTGTAAAATTGTAAATCCTCTCGGAACAACGGAATTAAACTTGAAATATGTTTTGGAAGTGGATTATACTTTAAGATCCTTGATTCGTTCCTTTTTCTGTCAATCAAAAAGAGATTTTAGCCTCAGACAGATCATCTAATTTTCATGCGGAAACTCAGTGTCCAGGCCAGCCGAGGCCAAGGCCACTTTCCATGCACTTCTAGAGACTCTGAGGGTCTGATAGGCGGAACAAACATGACCATTATTCCAAAGACTGTCAAGTTGGGCTGCAGTGAAGTCAATGGATGGTCAGCTCAACTGTTTAATGCACTGTGATGCTACTGAAATGAGTCGCGTCAGCTGTTGCCTCAGCTGTCGTCAAAGAATGCATTCACAAAAGTACTTTTTTGATATAAGTACCACTTACAGTATATTTTTTTATATTTTAAGGGAAGCTGAGTATATTATTATTACTATTACCAAATCTGTGTTATATGTGTTTTATCTTGCACTATTGCACCAAGAAAAATTCCTAGTTTGTGAACCCGTTCTCAAACAATGGCAATAAAAACTACTCTGATTCTGATTCTGATTCTTGCAGTCTTAAAGCAATCACTACTGGTGTCATGTATCACTGATAATAATATGTTCTGTAACATTTAAATACAATTGCAAAATGATTATTTTATAAGCAAACACCATGTACAAAACACATGAATTTTCCAAATATGCAAGCAATAACTAGACACAATTTGAGTCAGGAAATTGATTCAATGCAGATGCAAGAAAAATGTTGGTACATGTTGTAAAACCAGAAGAAATAATGCAAAGAGTGGTCATGACAGGAAAGAGGATGACTGTTCTGTCCTCTGTAATTCGGGCTCTGTATTGATCAGACTAGGGAAGGGAAGGCAGGCCAAGTGGGGGGACTCGGGCCCATTCTCTCTGGTGTCTTGTATTATTTTGCTGCAAGATGGCAAGTACTGCCATGAGATGCATCAGAGGCTTTTGTCATATGCATACATACAAATACTTGTTTTAATGTGCGCACACACAGTATGAACACCTGACCTCCACATTTGTTTTGTAATGGGTACTAGTGACAATCTGTTTAATGTTGGGAATTGGAGCTTAACATTGGAGCTCTCCAGCTATAATTGGTTCCTACTGTAAATGCATCAATTGTTATAAACATCATATAATTATACAATCTACCAACATAGTAACTTGGTATATGTTTCCATAAATTTAAAGCATGTAAGGTCTCAACCACACATCATTTATTTAGCAATCGTAAACAGGATTTTTTTTCTTGTAAATACAATGTAATATTTGTGTGTAATGTAAATGTCAGATCAATGTGAGCACAGTGGCTGGGAGTTTCATTTTCAAGTGACAACAAAAGCTCTCCATGCTAGAAGTCAGTCCAATAACAGAAGTTGTGGATGAGTCATCCAAAAATCATATAACTCACAAAGCAGCCAGGCTTGAAATCAATCGGATGAGCAGTTGTCAAAAAGAGAAAATAAAACACAAACCATTTTTTTTCTATTGACATTCCTCACTGCTGATTAGACCATATTCATACTGTTGTCTCTACATTAGAACTGTTATCGTTATTGCATTGTTTTTTTGCCAAGCTCTCTTTTTCCATTTCGCTCTCAACCCAACTGTCGAGGCAGATGGCCACTCCGAGCCTGGTTCTGCTTGAGGTTTCCTCTTGTAAAAGGGGATTTTTTCTTTCTCCCTCACGCTTTACTTAGTGATGCTAAATGAAGTGTTGTTGCTTGTATCTTCACACAGAGCATTAATCAACTGGTCCTGATGGGACTGTCTATAGTGTCTCAGCAGTATGCATTGTGTGTTGAGGAAGTACTCATTACATTGCACTCTCTAAGGTCCAGACTTGTGTTAATGCATTCCCTCTCCTCGTCCTTACTTGTCCCACCCTGTCTACACACACACACACACACACATACACACTCACACACACACTCCTTAGACTTGCTTTTCAGCTGACTCTAAGCTTTGTCAATCTTGTTTGCCTTTCAGTCCAAATCAATTTCCATCTTATCTACAGCTCTTTAATCATAAACTGTCCGTTGGCCCGACCTGACAGATTCCAGGTGGCAAGGGCGTTGGCGAAGTGTCTGGATTTGAACTCCAGTCCATCCTGCTTTGGATGCATCACAAACAGGGGCGTAGCACCAAAATCTGGGCCCCCATACACAAGACTCCATAAGCCCCCCAAAACCCTCACCCATCCCACTCTAAACACAAACGCTTGATATGTTCACATGCACTAAATAACTAATTATTGCATGGATTTGGTTGAAACCATATTTTTAAAATACATGTCAAAAAATGTAATGAGGTTTTTGACTTTTTAAAGATGGGATTCAAATATCAAGAAAAATATCTAGATGAACCCCAATAAATAATCTTGTTTTGTTTTGGGTTTTAAAAAAAGTCAGGTTTTTTTTTTTTTTTTATAGGAATTTAAATGATGATATAACCTGTCATTATTAATTTAAATATGATTATATAGTTTTCCTTTACTTAAAACTGTAAAGTAAAGAATAGCTGATACACATACTGTATATTATCATCAGTGGATAATACTAATTATAATAATACAGTACATCATAATTAAAATGATTTTATTATTATTAGTGTATCTCCTGGGAGTAAAGTCTCTACCTGTCTTTGAAACCTAAAGTGATGCCACTGTTTGTAACTTTAATCAAGGGTCTTTGAACGCACCACAGTTATGTGCAATGAGATGCAAAAGGGAAACTTTTGCGTAACTTTCTCCTATGCTGCCACAGATAAATGTATTTTGTGTTTACTTTTCTTCTATCACGTCATCCTTGTTCCAAAATACTGGTGCTTTGTGTCAATGATTAAAGCTAAGCTTTGATGACGATAAGACGTCTGTGTTGAGTAAGGTGTTCCAAGCTAGGTTTGCCGCTATCCAGGTGGAACGAACCATTTTTTGTTTTTGATAGGGGTTGTAGGTAGACTTAGACATGTTTAATTTGATTCAAGCAAACTTATTGTTGAACTTTCACAGTTGTATTAATTTCAAGTTAACATTTCATGTAGACATTTTTATAAACTACATATTTAAATGACAGGAAAAATATCTTCAAACTTTACAAAAGCCCAGTGTCACCCATGTGCTTGGGGCCCCGTACAACATTCCCACTTCGATGACGCTGATCACACGATGGTACTGTCGTGTCACTACAAACTAAAAGATGTTCTCATCTCACACTTGCACACACAATCTCTAACGCGAGTCTGTTTTTTTTCTTTGCATGATGAATCATTCATGAGAAGAGACGTTCATCTCAGCGAGACACGTTCAACCATTTTGAGACGTGTTGCGCTTAACGGCTTAATGTAGTTGCCGCATTTTGGCTCTCCCCTGGCTGATTAAAACGGCACTCCAGGCCTTGCAGTGTTCTGCCTCACAACGGATTAGGTTTCATGAGAAACATGGCTTCCAGTAGAGTTGATTAATTTTTCCCCAAATTTACCTGACACAGTCTGATTTGAATGTCTTTCAGAATACATTTAGTAACTTTTTTAATGTAGTCAAAAGTAAGTCATTTTTGTAAGGCTACTTCACTTTTTTAGTTCTTGCTCACACTTTTGCCACACAGCACGTCAGACTTTTGCTCTAAATGTGTGTATGAGTTCTGCTAATAGAAGAAGAGTCAGCAAAGTGCCACATCAGCACCTGTGCTTTAATGATTAATACCATATTGATGGTCTCAATTAATTTCCTATTACACTACCAGGAGGCTGCGGTCGCTCTGTCTCTGTCAAAGTTGCGCACTTGTTTTGGGACCGCTCTTTGTGGCAGCTGCTGGATGGAGATAGTACGCCTTCTTTTGCCACCTCGCTCCAGCACAGTTTTACAGAGCGATGTACCAAACATGCGCTCACACAGTCACACACATGCAAGTATCTTAGGCAAGCACACATTGGGACTACATTACACATCCCCTTGCAGCATGCCTTTCCTATGCTTGCACATGGATAAATAAAGAAAATGCAACACCATGTTCTTGTTGAATCATTTTGCAGGTGGCTTTGTAGCGATGATGTAAAAAAAAAAAAAAAAAAAGCCCCTGAGATTCAGCAAGGCCTCTTTGTATAGTGCAGCAATTTTACAAATCGCTATCGCCTGATAGTGACTTGGTACTTAAGATCCCTTTGTGTTTTTTATCATTTGAAACTCGTGTGGAACAGTGCATTTTAAACCAAAGTGTAAGTGTTATTTATACAACCAAACTGCTTGCAAGGTCCTGATTTATTCCCTTGATGCTCTCTCCCCAAGCTGTGATTTGACAAGCCGTTCCCATGACCTTAATTATCACCAGACCTGCTCCGTGAATCAACCGGCAGTCAATACTGCCCCTGTGGAGAGGTTGAGGGAATGCACCATTTTTCGATCGACTCATCAGATTTCTTGTGCTCTTCCCCTCTCTCTCTTTGTCTCTTCATTATCTCCCCATAAGCTATTATCTATGGTGACTTATACCTTCACCCTATAAACCCCTCCATCTTTGCATTGTTTATCTCAAGGCCACTTTTTCATTCCGTCACACACAAGCTCACAGCATCTTTATTTTTCATTCTTCCTGTGGACCCAACATGTTGCTAGGAAACCATTAGCACTTTTACACAGCAGCTGACATTGGACACCCATTTGTATAATGTTTATTTGTGTATGTAAGAGGTCTTGCCAGGCCGAGCGCTCGTATTCAGCCCAGTAATAATAATGAGCAATCCTGAGGCCATTGCTGTTGTCATTTGTATGACATGCGCATCTTCATAGAGTATATGCACATATACGAGCTTGTTTTATGTTGCAACTTCCATAGCTTCTGTAGATGCATGCTTACAACCGTTGCAATCTATTGTTGTTCAGTGGACTATTGCGGAGGCAGATACTGTAATGGTCAGGTAGGACTGTCTTGCTGCTGTTGGACACAAACTAGTCCTCACTCCTTGTTTATAAATGTACAAGCACATCTCTCACTCCCCCACTCGCTGCTCCTCTGAAGTCCTGATTCGCCCACAGTCACAGGCGCGAGGCAGCACACAGATAGTGCGCCTTGCTGGCTGGCACGGGGAGAAAAGACGGTGCACACACAAACAAATCAGAACGGCCACTGATATGAATATGACTGAGAGCACAAGTGAGGCAGTAGAAAGGGGTGGCATTAGTTGTGTTTTTTTGCTACAAATAAATTGCACCATTCCCTGCAGAGGAAATGATGACAATGAGCAAACAAGCAAGTGGGAAAGACTGAAAGAAAGCCAGAAGGGAGAGGGGTTATTGTGAGGCGAAGACAAAATAAGGCCTATGAAGATACAGCACATAGTAGTGTTGTAACGATACCAATACTTTGGTACCGGTACTAAAATTATTTTGATACTTTTAGGTACTTTTCTTAATAAAGTGTCATGATCCGTTACCCGGGTCATGGCATGATTTATGTTTTGTAATGTTTCTGTTTTAGTCTGTTTCCTGGTTGCACCCTCTTTCCCTGTTTTCTGTTGGTTTCCATTGGCACTGATTCTCCTCACCTGTCTTAGTTTAGCAATTAGTGTTCCCACCAGGTGTTTTGGTTAATCACTCCCCTTTATAGTTTCCTGTCACCCAGCAATAGTTGCTGGGTCAATGTTTGCAATAGGCAACAGTTACGTTCTCCCGTTTTTTTCTCCTCGCTCTAGTGATTTTTGTACAGTCTTGCTTTCCTCGTTTTTTCACCCTTGGTGACATTTTGTTTTTGTTTAGCTCCACGCTTGCTAGCGTCCTCAGTTTGTATTTTTGACCCTGCCTTAAAATAGTTAAAAACTTTAATCTTACCTGCATGCGCTCCTGCTTGTCTTCTGCCTTGGAGGGAACGCTACCAGCGAAGCTAAGCGACCACGATATAACATAAAGGGGACCACAAAAAATAGCATTATTGGCTTTATTTGAACAAAAAATCTTACGGTACATTAAACATGTTTCTTATTGCAGTTATGTCCTTAAATAAAATAATGAACATAAAAGACAACTTGTCTTTTAGAAGGAAGTAAACAAACAAAGGCTACTAATTACTCTGCTGACGTATGCAGTAACATATTGTCATTTTCCATTCTATTATTTTGTCAAAATTATTAAGGACAAGTGGTACACAATTAACTATTAATCTACTTGTTCATTTACTGTTAATATCTGCTTACTTTCTCTTTTAACATGTTCTGTCTACACTTCTGTTAAAATGTAATAATCACTTATTCTTCTCTTCTTTGGTACTTACATTAGTTTTGAATGATACCGCAAATTTGGGTATCAATCCGATACAAAGTAGTTACAGGGTCATACATTGGTCATATTCAAAGTCCTCATGTGTCCAGGGACATATTTCCTGAGTTTATAAGTTTTTAAACATAATTTACATTTTTTAAAAACGAAAGAAGATGTGATGCCAAAAAATATTGACGTAATCATAGTAGTATCGACTAGATACGTGCCTGTACTTGATATCATTACAGTGGATGTTAGGTGTAGATCCACCAATGGCGTTTGTTTACATTTTGATGCCGGTGAGCTATGGTGTGTAGTGAAGCATGTTTAGCTATTCCTCGTCCTGCAGGGATGATACTTGTAAGAAATGTACTTTATTTGTCGCCATGGAGACCAGGATTAGTTATTTAGAAGTCGCTAAAACACTGCCAACGGCGAATGAACGTTAGCCGCAAGCTAGCTAGCCATGTCTTAAAGCACCTCTTCCTGAGAGTGTTTCAGTGTTATAACTTCACCTTTATCGTTAGTTTTTAAGCCAAAATGTGTCCGTTCTCCCTTTTCTGTCTACACACTGTGTCTGCTTGTAAGTACTCCGTGATTGTGTGCTACCGAACATGCTCCTCTGCTCGTAAACCAGCAATGTCATGACGTGACGACGGCGCAGGGGCGCGGGGGGGGGGGGGGAATGGGTTGGTTGTGGGGGGTGCTGGACCGGTACGTTTCAGAGGCGATATAGTACCGAAAATGATTCCTTGGTATCGCGGTACTATACTAATACCGGTATACCTTACAACCCTAGTACATAGTTAAGTATTTTCCATTGTTTGAGAGGGTTCGGTAACTTCTTTTCTCCCCTTGTAATCCAGTGTCACCTGGATGTCCAATGAATATTAGGATCAGCGCCACAGGCGCAGCTGAGGCCATTATAGCAGGCGGCTGGGTACCTGATGGTCCTTTCCCAGCCTGCCCCTGAGCTGCACAGCCTCTCACTTGGGACTACCACCACTAATGGAGAGTGTTCTCGGTGAGAACCTCAGAAAGAATAAGTAGGCTGTAAACTGTGAGTGGAGTTGTGGCACCTAGAGGGACTTCAATGCATCACTGCCCAGCTTCCCGCTTGCCTGCTTGGCATCAAGAATGCTCCTCCATATTCAGGCACTGAACGCTGGCCTTTTGTACTTTCATTCTAACACATGCTGGCGCTTACTGGGCACGGCAACAAACTCGCCGCCCTTTCTTTGTGATGTATTGCACAAATAAAGTATTGTAAAGTAAAGAGGAGGAGCCACACACACAAAATAGGGGAACACTTTCTTGCACACTCTCTCAAAGACAGTAAGAAAAGCAAAAAAAATCTGCACAAACACGCACATTGTACACACCCAATTTCATTGCCCCACTCAGAGTAAAGCAGTTCTGCCCCTCTAAGGTGAGTTATTTAAAGCCCCGCTCTCAACTCCATCAAAGTGATTATGTGCTCCTGAATTAAACATCACAGGCCCCAGCTCCTGGCTTCCTCTGAAACATGCTCAAACATGCTGCCCTCTTCCTGTTCCTCAAAAGTTCCCACTGTATGTCTCCAAGCCAGTACACAAGGAAGTGGTGGTAGTGGGGTGGAGTCTGCATGTCCCCTAAATCTGAATCACCTACTGTGCCATCTGTTCTCCCATTCCCCTTGCAGACCTGAGACAGAGGCAATTCATATTACGCCTGGATTGGATTGGATGTTCACACTAACTAGGGGAGTGTGGGGATGTATTTGGAGTAGAACTGCAGTTACTCTACGTTGAGCCTTGACTCCAGACACCCTAATTAGGTTGAAAGAGAGGATGGAAAGCAGCTTCAGATTATGGATTACTCAGCTACCCAGGCAAGAGCTTCAGGCTATTTACTGTCTTGTTTGGAGGGTTTGGCGTTGAGTGTGTGTATGTGTTCATGTACTAGTGTTCATGTGCTGTGTGTATCTGTGTGGCTTGCCAGCCACCCCCACAATCAAAACATACACCCGTTGGCTGTGAGAATTTTGGGTTCAAAGCAAAAGCAGGTCGTCCTGTGCCTTATGGTGGTGAACCTATCACAGACAGCAAACCCACCCACACCTACCCACCACTAAAATGGTTGACCTTGAAATGAACGGCCGTGTTTGTGGACTAACTGCGGGGGGTGCAAGTGAGCAACCTTCATGCCAGAGGCCAGAAGGCCCCCTAATGAGTGGCACCCATTGCCATTTATCACAATCTCACCAGGAACGCTGCCCCCACATAAGGCCCCATCACCTCTCATACATTCAGCTATAGCGACGTAAAACACACACAAAGGTGACATGCAGCTGTATAAAGACACACACCCACAAATTCTCCTACACGCGGACAGCATGAATATGCAGTCAAGGTAACAGATGCACAGAGTCAGCTCATTGCAATCATTCTCCATACATATTGATATATGTACGCCCAGCAACATACAGACATCTGCCTCCAGACACTCATTCACACTATTTATAATTCATTGTAGGCAGACGCAAACATAGAGGCATAAACATATTCACAAACAGATACGCCAGCACACGAACCTGCCCTCCGTATTAGTGCTTTGATGCTGAATGTTTGTGACTAAACAATTGACTGCTCCTGCTTGTTTTTGATATTTTGCTCATTCAAATGGAATATCCCTGTAGTCTCAGAATTCATAGCTCACATTAACAGTCTCACTCCTTTCCTCTTTTACTTGGTTTTTCTTTTGAAGAAAGGTAATAAGAAGTAGAAAAAGTCAAAGTAAAAAAGGGGAGATTCCTAAGGGTCATTTGGAATGGGTGTCATTTGTGTCCATAATAATGTAACATATATAAATGCAGGATAAAATTGACTGTCAAATACTTTTTTTTATTAAATAATTAAAAAAATAATCTGATTGCAAATTTAATTAATACAATTTAAATACAAATTGAAACATTAATTGAAACTACCTAGAACAAAAATTAGCTTTTTTTTTGCCTGTCAGTGCTTCCTAAACATAGACTTTCACCATGTAATAACATATTCTAAATACTTCAGAAATGTTACATATCTTTATCCTAACTGTACTTCAATGTTGTTGTATGTCACTATGCTCAAGATTACACTTCTTTCACTCTAACAGTAACATACATCCATTCATCCATTTTCTACCACTTGTCCCTTTCGGAGTCGCGGGGGGTGCTGGAGCCTATCTCAGCTGCACTCAGGCGGAAGGCGGGGTGCACCCTGGACAAGTCGCCACCTCATCACAGGGCCAACACAGATAGACAGACAACATTCACACTCACATTCACACACTAATTGCCAATCAACCTATCCCCTGGTGCATGTTTTTGGAGGTGGGAGGAAGCCGGAGTACCCGGAGGGAACCCACGCAGTCACGGGGAGAACATGCAAACTCCACACAGAAAGATCCAGAGCCCGGGATTAAATAATTGTGAGGCACATGCACTAACCCCTGTTCCACTGTGCTGCCCAGTGACATACAGCAACTTTAAATTTAGTTTTGTTTTGAAAAAAACCAAAAACAATATAGTTCAAATTCATACTTGGTGTTCCTTGGTTTTCGTGTTACCCTATGAATTAGCCCCTGTGAAAATTTTGAGTCACATGGGCCACAGAAAGTTTCTT
This sequence comes from Entelurus aequoreus, assembly GCF_033978785.1. NCBI lineage: Eukaryota > Metazoa > Chordata > Actinopteri > Syngnathiformes > Syngnathidae > Entelurus > Entelurus aequoreus. The sequence continues at coordinate 34,670,258 of NC_084737.1, forward strand.
CATTCAGATCATCTGCATGCCATGGCAAAGCCAAAAGTAAGTTCACAAAATATATACTAAAAATAAAGGGGAATGTTAAAATCTCAGCACAGTCCTGTACATCAATCTGTTGTAGACATTACGGTGTGAATAGCTATTTTTGTTGAATCATGTGTGGGTTCCCTACGGGTACTCCGGCTTCCTCCCACCTCCAAAGACATGCACCTGGGGATAGGTTTAATTGGCAACACTAAATTGGCCCTATTGTGTGAATGTGAGTGTGAATGTTGTCCGTCTATCTGTGTTGGCCCTGTGATGAGGTGGCGATTTGTCCAGGGTGTACCCCGCCTACCGCCCGAATGCAGCTGAGATAGGCTCCAGCACCCCCCGCGACCCCGAAAGGGACAAGCGGTAGAAAATGGATGGATAAATGGAAGTGTGCCTTGTGTCAACATGGTATTTGCATATATGTCATGAAGTCACATGGCATGTATGCCAATAGCATGTATTTGCTAATTCTACGCTCAAAACTCACTCCTGTTAATTTCAATCTTAATTGTCACTTAAACAAGTTATCTTTATCATAGAAATCTTCTACATGAAAAAATTAAGTTGATGAAGATGTACCAATAGACATCTTGATTTGTTAAATACAGTAGTACCCGGGGATACGAGTTAATTGGTTGTATGACGCAGCTCATACAACTAATTAATCATTGAAATTAATTAAAGTCAATTTAATCTGTGCATGGCCCTCCAACATAGCACAATTTTAACATGTAGCATGCCTTTAAAAAACACACTTTTAGATAAATAAATATTGCATAAAACCAATACAATAAAATGTAGTATTAATAACTACAGCAGTTTTATAAAGTAATGCAATAGCAATGTACATAGTTTACCTTGGAGAGCTGCTTCTCCGTTAAACACAGCACCAGCAGCTTTGCCATATTGTCATGGATAAATGTCCGTTGTTTATAAATAATTTTAACAGCCTTAGATAACGTTATAGACTCCCTCTGCTTTAGTATGGTGCAGACTAGCAGTCAATCTTACAAGGTTCATTCATTGTGACAGTTGCTATGTTAACTAGTGGTGGGGATGTAACAACCTGTGACAACACGTCTGACTTTGTCTTGTTTTTCATTATTGTCTGTATTTGTTTTCTTTCCAGCGCTCTTGTTTTAGTTCCTTTTCCTGTCGGGCTCCACCACTCCTCTGGCCTAAGCGCTGTCTCCATCATCTGTCCCTGATTGGAAATCTGGGCAGACTTGTTCCAGGTTGTCAATCAGGCTTTTTTAAATGCCAGCCTGCCCTGCAGACAGTGCTGGATCATTGCTTGTATGTGATTGTTTCTTGTCTGTTGTCAGTGTGCATGGGCTACTCTTCTGCCCCTGCATTCCTTGGCACTTGAGCCTTTATTGTCTCCGATTTCTCGCTCTCTTTTACAGAGAATTCTACTATTTTACTTGCACTTTGCTCCTGTCTCCGCACAACTACCGCAACCATGTGACACCGTGACAGGTGTGCCTCCCAAATGTTTGCTTGCAACCTAAAGCAAAACAGTTCGCTGAGAGATTCTCATATTACAAAAAACTAGTAAAATAAGGCACTTGTTACCCGAGGTATTGCGGTTATTAAAACATGTGCAAACTGTAAGATGATCTACTAAGCTCATGTGCAGAGGATTGCGTCTCCTAAAGAGGAAATGCACTTTTTTAGGAATTTTGCCTATCGTTCCCAATCATTATAAAAGACATGGCGATGGATAGATTTTTTTTAATGCACTCTACCTTGTAAATAGTCATAAATAAAAGTTTGCTTACTGTGAAGCCAATGGGAGGTCCTCTGAATCACTGCCATTTACATTCCGTGACTTGAATATTCATTAACCAAGTATTAGTGATATTGTTATTATAAGCGCTAATGCAGACAAACTATTTAGAGCGGCGCCGTGATCACTACCGTGTCCCCATGTTTACATCATTGAGTGGTCTGCTGCTTTCTCGCTTCTTTGTTCCATGGAAGTTTTTTGTAGATCAAAAATCATGCATCTTGCCTGGACAAAAGAAGTCTGAGGAAGTATTCTGACAAGTTGGTCAATTTTGACAGTCACTTAGGGCCCGGAAATGGCGAGAACAACACAAAAAGACGCTGTCCTCATGAATTTGTAGAATGTATGCTGATCCTCAGAATGCCTACAGTACTGGAAGGAGAAGATGTAAATTTGATTAAAGCTGCAAGCAACATTGAACCCTGAGCTAGGCCCCCTGAGCAACTCTGGGTTTTTGTGACAATACGTGAAACTGGTGTCAGGGCACTGGTGCCACTGCTGGCACTTTTCTAATTTTCTAGGGGGCGCTACAAAATACATTTTAAAATGTTGTGTTCGGGACCCCAAAATGTATTTTTTTTATCGCCGGACCGGACACACTTGGAAAAATTGGTGAATTTTCTGGCATTTTAAGAGCCTCAAAAATACGAGCAAAGTGGGAAAATAATAATAAACAAAACAATTCCAATAGCGCCTTCGCAGCTTTTTCTGCACACACAGTTTGATTTATCAAGGATAAAACTCAACTGCAAATGCTATCTTGCATCTTTATTTAGCATGTCTGACACAGTTACACACACAGCTCTGAGAAAGGAGGCGATCAGCAGCAGCATGTATGGACGGTTAAAAATCCAAGTATCAGACATTGTCTATTCAGCATTTTTTAGCTTCATATTTTTAATTTTTTCATTTATTTATTTATTTCAGGCAATGACATAAAGAAGTACAAGTTGACAAAACATAATAATATAATTTAATATAGTGCATGATTGTCATGTTATATGGAAGACATTTACGCAAAGAGCTTTGCGTGAGTCCTCCATTGTAGTCTGACGTAGTGAATAAGTTCCTTATTTTTCTCTTTCCTCTTGCTGTGGGGCAGACTGGCTCGTACATGCACATACATCCTCCGTTGTTGCCATTTATAATCAGTGTTGGGTTAGTTACTGAAAACCAGTAACTAGTTACAGTTACTAGTTACTTTATTTGAAAAGTAACTCAGTTACTAACTCAGTTACTTACACCAAAAAGTAATGCGTTACTGTGAAAAGTAACTATTTAGTTACTTTTTTTTTTCTTCTTTTTTTTTTTAAAGCTCCCATTAATGCCCTTATAGCCTTCATTTCAGTACTGTTATTGCAGTGGAGAATAATACAATGTGTTGATCAACTTGACATGCATTTGCATCACTGAACTCTGCTAAGCAATAAGGTCTACATACAACACACAAAGACAAAGATATGTTTCAAAGGGCCAATTTATTTCAGGCCAGAACAAATTGACAAAACTATTTTAAATAGCTGCAACATAACATACATAAGTAACAAACAGCATAATAACAACATAGCTGTAAACCAAGGAAGTACTTTAACTTTACATACCAAAGCCTAACCAGGTGTTTTTTCTCTCAAGGAATTCTGAAATAAAATCTTGTCTGAAGCCCAGAACACTCTACACATTTCCCCAGTTTTAGTTTAGAGATAAGGAAAGATTGGCCTGCCCCACTAGCATCCCTCTTTTTGTTTGTGAACTTTATAGTCTATACATTTAGAGTGATGTGATAATCAAACACCCTAGAAGTCTAGAAATAAAGAGTATATAAGAGAATTGACAGAGTGTGTGTACTATAATTCATAATAACATTGATTATGATTCAATATTATGTTTTGGCAATGACAGTTTGAAAGAAAAAAAAACAGCTTTGTTTTATTAGTCAACATTGCAACTCTTTCTAAATTACATTTAACCTTTAAGCTTTTTTATTTCAATTTTGTTATGTTTTTGTTTATTTTAATAGTATTTTTAGAATGTGCTGTGGGCCTTTAAAACATTAGCTGTGAGCTGCAAATGGCCTCCGGTGCACACTTTTGACACCCCTGCTATAGATAATAAAAAATTAAATCTGATAAATCTATCGATAAAAAGCTGAGCCTGGCGACGCATGCGCGTTAACAACTCTCTCGCTCTCTCTGTCTCCGCCCCTCCATCACGAATGCTGCTGCACGCACCCCTCCCCTCCCTCTCTTTCCCCACACTCAGACACACACAGCGCGCCTCCGTGTGACACAAGAGATTCAGAAGAACGACACCGTAGCGCTGCAATAAAACACACTCAGATCTTCTGTTTCTAGCCGATACTACATAAAAAATAACGTAAAATAACGCAGTAACGCATCATGTAGTAACGGTAACTGAGTTACTGAATATAAAAAATAACGCGTTAGATTACTAGTTACCGCCGAAACTAACGGTGTTACAGTAATGCGTTACTTTGTAACGCGTTAGTCCCAACACTGTTTATAATACAAAGTAGTAGGGCTGTGAATCTTTGGGTGTCCCACGATTCGATTCAATATCGATTCTTGGAGTCACGATTCGATTCAAAATCGATTTTTTTTTTCAATTCAACACGATTCTCGATTCAAAAACGATTTTTTCCCGATTCAAAACTATTCTCTATTCATTCAATACATAGGATTTCAGCAGGATCTACCCCAGTCTGCTGACATGCAAGCAGAGTAGTAGATTTTTGTAAAAAACCTTTTATAATTGTAAAGGACAATGTTTTATCAACTGATTGCAATAATGTAAATTTGTTTTAACTATTAAATTAACCAAAAATATGACTTATTTTATCTTTGTGAAAATATTGGACACAGTGTGTTGTCAAGCTTATGAGATGCGATGCAAGTGTAAGCCACTGTGACACTTGTTCTTTTTTTAATTTTTTTAATAAATGTCTAATGATAATGTCAATGAGGAATTTTAATCACTGCTATGTTGATACTGTAACTAATATTGATACTGTTGCTGATAATATTAATTTTTTGTTTCACTACTTTTGGTTTGTTCTGTGTCATGTTTGTGTCTCCTCTCAATTGCTGTTTATTGCAGTTATGATTGTTGGTGTGTCGGGTTTGGTTTTGGAATTGGATTGCATTGTTATGGTATTGCTGTGTATTGTTTTGTTGGATTGATTAATTTTAAAAAAATAAAAAAATTAAATAAATAAATAAAAAATAAAAAAAATAGTTTTTTTTAAAAATGAGAATCGATTCTGAATCGCACAACGTGAGATTTGCGATTCGAATTTGAATCTATTTTTTCCCAAACCCCTACAAAGTAGTGTATAGTTCTAACTTATACCTTTGAGTAGACTCCATATGGAAATGCTAAAAACCACAATATGGTTGGCGGGGAGAAGACGCAGTGGAAGTGGAGGCACGTAAATAAGACAGCCCACAAAACAGTGTATCCTTATTCCCGAAGAAACAGTCAACGATTGACTGTTGAAGATTGACTGTAAAACATAATCTATGGAAATGTATTTACAAAATAACCACCATTACATGTTCTGTAGACCATAAGTGTTTTAATGTAGAAAAAATAATCATAATTCGACCCCTTTCAGGGGATGATTAAAACAAATTCAACTGATGCGTTTTTTTTAATAATGTTGTTTTTTTTATATAGAAACCCCTGTGTTAACATATTTCCAATGGTATATTTTCAGCTGTTTTAAAATGATCCCGACGTCGCAGAGTGATATAAGTTGACAGGCTGACACCTCAAATTGATCTCTGAACGGCGCAAGGTACGAAATTGTTGAAAAAACAAGTTAAAAGTGCAAACAAGTCGCTAAAGAAGTAACTGCCCTTAAGACATAAGAGGCACTGACGTCAGCGGCTGCCGCGATGCCAAAAGTTAAAGGGTTGACTGGAAAGACTGATTTGAAGCTGGGCACAGGACATGATGGGAATCAAGAAGGGATACTACAAAAACAATTCCAGGAATTTAAAGAAGAAATGATAGAAAAATGGGAAGAAATGATGGATGGATGGAAAGAGGATATGAAAGAAATGAAAGAAGAAATGAAAGAAATGAAAAAAGAGAACAACTCCAGAAATAAAGAAGCCACTGAAATGGGCAAACAAATGAAGATCCTTCAAGAAGACAACAACATGCTGAGGAACATCATAGATGAAATGGATCAGGATAAACGAATGAATTATATCATCGTGACAGGGCACCGAATTAAACCAAGATCCTATGCGAAAGCTGTGAATAATAAAGGTGAACCAGATTAAATGGATATGGTCTCAGCAGAACAGCAAGTGGTCAACTTTCTGCAATCAAAAGAAATTGAAATTGACATTAATACCATCGAAACATGCATCCCACTTAACGGAAGAAACAACAACGCCACTCCAGTCGTGCTCGTGAAACTCGTAAACAGAAAATCTAAAATGGCATTGCTGAGACTTGGAAAGAAGCTGAAGGGAACAAATGTGTACATGAATGAGCATCTCACAAAACGTAATGCTGGAATCGCCAAGAAAGCACGCGACTTGAGAAAGCAGGGAAAAATCCAGGGAACTTGGAGTGCCAACTGTAAAATCTACATCAAGCTGAATGGAAGTCCAGAAGCAAGAGTAATTGTTGTCCATGACATCAAGGACCTGGACAATTTTTGAAGTTTACACAGCTACCACAACAACGATGATAATGGACTCTGACAGAAAACAAGCACCTAAATTCAGCATCGACACTACTATGTTCCAAGGGACGACTAAACAAGAGGACCTACATTCAGGATTGAATCCACCTACACTTATAGAGATTATTGAAACAACATCAAAGATTGTTGAACAAGAAAATATGGATTTAAAAAATTTCTGCAACAAAGATCACAAAAACCAGGATTTGGAAAATGATATAGATCCAGATACAATTTTTTTCTCCCACATCAGTAATAATTGTTTTTATTATACAGATGATCAATATAATAGCAACATTGAATGTGATAACAAATTGTCAATTATTCATTTTAATAGTAGAAGCTTGTATGCAAATTACAACAACATTAAGAACTTTTTGGAACACATCAACGAACCATTCAAAGTGATTGCTGTCACAGAAACATGGATTGATGATAAAAAAGGAATAGATTTTGATCTGGAGGGATATGAACTAAACTACATCAACAGAACCAACAAAAGTGTTGGAGGAGTAGCTGTGTACGTGATGAAGAACCTGAACTACAAAGTGGTAAAAAACATGTCATTTGCTATAGATAATATCTTAGAATGTATAACCATTGAAATATGTCAGGAAAAAAGCAAAAACATATTCATCAGTTGTATTTATAGATCACCTAAGTCAAGTATAGAAACATTTGAAAAATGGATTAAGGCAACTTACATGGACAATGGTCAAAGAATAATGTTCTTATGTGGTGACTTTAATATTGACTTATTGAACCCTAACAAGCAAAAGTCTATTGATGACTTCATTGATACAATGTACAGCATCAGTCTATATCCTAAAATCACAAAGCCAAGCAGAATCACAGCACACTGTGCCACGCTTATTGATAATATTTTTACCAATGATTTTGATAATAACACTACAAGTGGTCTACTTATAACCGACGTTAGTGATCATCTGCCAATTTTTACAATATATGATGGAAACTACAAGAAGAACATGGAAGACAAAAGGACATTTCGAAGACTATGCACAGAGAAGAGGATGACTGCCTTCAAAATTGAGCTACAAAAGCAAGATTGGGACAATGTGTACAATGAAAAAGAGGTTGATGAAGCATATGAACATTTCTTAAACAAGTTCATAATACTTTATGACAAACATTGTCCATGGATACAACTCAGTAACAAGCAGAGAAAGAATAATCAACCATGGATGACAAAAGGATTAAAAAATGCTTGTAAGAAGAAGAATACACTATATAGAAAATGTATAGCACAAAGAACTATAGAGGCAGAAATTAAGTACAAAAAGTATAAAAACAAGTTAACAGACATACTACGATCATGTAGAAAAGAATATTACAGTGAATTATTGGACAGGAACAAAAATAATATGAGAGCAACATGGGGCATCCTCAAAAGCATTATTAAAAATGGAACTAAGAGGGACTACCCTCAATACCTCTTAGACGGAAATAAAAAAAAATGACAACATAAAGGAAGTAGTTGAAAGCTTCAATAATTATTTTGTAAATATTGGACCAAAATTGGAAGAAAGGATTCCAGACCCAGTTCCAATTGAGGACTATAATGATACCATAGAGCAGACCTGGGCATTCTGCGGCCCGCGGGCCGCATCCGGCCCTTTGTGCGTCCCTGTCCGGCCCGCGTGAGGCCAATTATAAATTACAAAATACATTTTAAAAAGTATCTATGTCGAGTGTGCAATACAACGGTGCTGCTTTTGTTTTGAAAATCGTTATTTGTATTACTTCCGTGTGAACGTATGCGTGTGCGTGATTGTGAGTGAATGTGAACAGCTGCAATCATTAATTACTAAATAAAGTTGAAAAAACATCTATGTCGTGCGCGCAATACAACTGTGCTGCTTTTATTTTGAAAAGTATTATTTATGGGCGTGTGTCCGTGTGTAACCTGCGAGTGAAGGTGCACATGCAGCGACAAGTGATGCACGGTTTACACCCGAGACGCTAAAAAGAGAAAAGTTGATGAAGAATGGCGTGTTTCCAACAAGACATGGACTGCAAAGCAACGTTCTCTCGAAGGTGCGTGCCTGCGCAAATGCGCACTGCTGAAGCGTCTGCTGCGCGCAGCAAATATATGCCGCGCACCAAATCAAATCCCATCTGAATTCTAAACAAAATAAACATATTTATTCTATGTAATTTTGCAATGCAACTCTGAGTGACAGTGACAACAAGCGGCCCTAACGGTGTTCGTCAACACCGTTCAATTGAACACCGTTCAATTATTGTAACGTCTATCGAGATGCTTCGAGGACAGGAATTATATCGATCATTTTATTGAGCAAAACTGTTTATATTCGGACATAACCACACCAAAAACATGAGTAAAACACTTCTATCTCGAAAAACTAGTAATTTTATGCCGTACGAACCAGGCCAAAACCAACTTGTCATCTGTCACCAACACGCATAGCACTAATCCACTGGTGCGTTTATGGCCACACAAAAAGTCGGACAACTCAAACACCACACAAAGTTACACTATGACTCCTCAGTCATACGTGTGCTTATTTTACTGTCATTTATTATTAATGTTAATTTATTTATATTAGTCATGGAATGCTGTTACACACACTATGTTGAAGTATTACTATTATTATTAATTATTATTATTATTATTATTTATCTTACGGTATATATAAAAAAAATATTGAGCAAAATTTAATTGAAATATTGTCGATGTGGCCCTCTAGCAGTGCTCGGGTTGCGGCCCCCGGTAAAAATTAATTGCCCACCCCTGCCATAGAGCGAAATCCTAACTCCATGTTCCTCAGTAATGTGACACAGGAGGAAATAGTTACAATCGTGAAAAAATGTAAATCTAAGACTTCAACTGATTGTAACGGAATTGATATGGAAACGATAAAAAAGGTTATTGAAGAGATCTCAGGACCATTAATGTATATTAGTAACCTATCATTTCAAACAGGTACATTTCCAAACAAAATTAAAATAGCTAAAGTTGCACCAATTTATAAGACTGGAGACAAACATCAATTTACAAATTATAGACCTGTTTCTCTACTTCCACAATTTTCTAAAATCATTGAAAAACTGTTCAATAACAGATTAGAAAGTTTCATGAATAAAAATAGAATACTCGAGGAGAACCAATATGGATACAGAGCTAATGTTTCAACTTCAATGGCTTTAATTGAAATTACAGAAGAAATTATCAATGCAATAGATAGTAAAAAATGTGCGGCAGCTGTTTTTATGGATCTAACTAAAGCATTTGACACAATTAATCACAATATTTTAATCAAAAAACTAGAACGATATGGCATCAGAGGGTTAGTCTTAAACTGGATAAGAAGTTATTTAACGAACAGGAAACAATACGTGAAGCTAGGCGAACACACGTCTACAACGCTAAATATATCCTGTGGTGTACCTCAGGGATCAATACTAGGACCTAAATTATTCAATCTCTATATAAATGACATTTGTAAAGTTACAAAATATTTAAAGTTAGTATTATTTGCGGATGATACAACAGCGTTTTGTTCAGGAGAGAACACACAGGAGATAATACAAATAATAACAGAAGAAATTAACAAATTAAAAAGATGGTTTGACAAAAACAGACTATCGTTGAATCTTAGTAAAACTAAAATAATGCTATTTGGTAACAGTAGAAGAGAAAGTCAAACACAAATACAAACAGACGGAATAGAAATTGAAAGAGTAAATGAAACCAAATGTCTAGGTATAATGATTGATGATAAATTGAACTGGAAATCTCACGTAACAAATATACAACATAAAGTTGCAAGAAACACGTCAATAATGAATAAAGCAAAACATGTTCTAGACCAAAAATCCCTTCATATTCTCTACTGCTCACTAGTGTTACCATATCTGAGCTACAGTGTAGAAATATGGGGAAATAATTACAAAAGTACACTTCATTCATTAACGGTGTTACAAAAAAGATCAGTTAGAATAATACATAATGTTGGATATAGAGAATATACAAACCCTTTATTTATTGAATCAAAAATACTGAAATTCCACGACATAGTGAATTTGCAAACAGCTAAAATTATGCACAAAGCAAACTATAACCTGCTACCCAAGAATATACAACAATTCTTCCCAAAAAAAGAGGAGACATATAATCTTAGAGAAAAACGTAATTTAAAACATTTGTTTGCACGTACAACACTTAAGACCTTCAGTATATCAGTATGTGGAATTAAATTATGGAATGGATTAAGCAAAGCAATCAAACAATGTACTAACTTAAAGTGTTTACAAAGTACAAAGAAGAAGAACCATGACAAACATTCTCAATTTATTTCATCCATCCATTCATTCATTCTTAAAGTGATCTTACTTATCTCATCATATGAAATATGACTTACTTCACCAATTATTATTATTAAATTCTTACTATTATTTATTTATTTATTTGTATTGTGATTATTTATGGAGTATATTGTGAATAAATTGTGAACAGGAAGTGAACAAAAAGTTTTGCAACTGTTATGTAAAGAAAAGGGGTAGGATTAAATAAGCTCTGCTTCTTCCTACTCCTTTTCGAACATGTTGAAAAGAGAAACTGTAAATTGTGATGTATCATGTTGTATGCATGCATGTTCGAAATAAACTCAAACTATAACTCAATGTGAAAATAACTTTTTGTAATAGGCATTTTCTTGCAAATTCTTCACATTCGCAGTCAGTACTGCAGCTTCTCCCATTAGTGCACCTTCACTGAGCAAAGAAAAGTGGTTTTCATTGTAGATGTCACGTAGGACTTCTAAAATGCCCATAAAAAGTGGTACATGTCTGCTGCTTGTTTGAAAACATAGCAAAACATCAAATGTAGGAGCATGAAAACATGAATGTGCAGTAAATGAGAGTGTCTCCATGGTGAAAGCCTTGTATAGTACATGCAAAAATTATATTTAAATAAGTTGGTCTGCACCACTTTTCAATTGCACACACAGTCTTAGTAGATCACACACAACACACCCACTAATAGTACACACAGTTGTATTGTTTGCACATGCTGTTTAGTGCATGGTTTTTGGATCTTAGTAGATCAGGCCCTTGGTATTTTTCTTTGTGGGATATTTTATCAACGACATGCAAGGGTTCTCCCAGTCCCCCGCAATCAAGATCCTTTTATGGTGATAGTGTTCTTATCACTCCTGCGCATGGCTTCTCAACGCAAACCACACTCTAGTCGAAAGCAGTGGAGCAGAGTTACCGCCCTATGAACATTTGAGCATCTCTGTCCCTTTTACTTTCAATGCATGTCGGTTTCACACCGTGTTTCTGTCTCACTGCACAGTCTGTGACTTATTATATTATCGTAGGATGTAGAGGAGGTTGGTGGTTACATGCAGGTGTTCCAAGAGAGAGGCAGATTTGTGGTGGGGTCAGAGAGAATTAATGAGACAGTGGACACATTACTACACCAGCTTCTGAGAAATAGTGCTTTCGTCTCTTGTTCACTTGTAGCTGCACACACAGATTCAGTAGAAGTAGAAGGTCATTGTATCCATCTCTAACCGTCTGCATGCTTAGCTTCATTAGTGAAGATCTTTCGCTTTCCTTTGTTTCATCTTTCCTTCTGTTCTTGTCTGGTGGAGTAGAACAAGGTTTGTGACCTCGGGACGAGGTAGGCAGTTACTGATAGATTGCAGGAGGCTGCCTGGAAGTGCGTGGGTGCCAGAGAAACCAGTTGCCTGGCTACAACATCACCTTCATTCACTTGTTGCGATGGCAATATCTTGCATACGCTTGTCTTCAAAGGCTTGTGTGTGTGTGTGCGTGCATGTGTTTGTGTGTTAATGTGAATGGTGAAATTGTGTTGTCACGCCCTTGTGTGTTGGATTCAAAGAAAGTAAAGTAGAAGGCAGGACAAGACGGCTCTCTGCCGCCCACTCAGCAGGTCTTCTGCACCCATGGCTGACTCCCCAAGACTCTGCCTGCAATTAGCTCAACATCTATCCATCTGTTCTAGGGAAGCGCAGTAAACATTAACACAACGCAGTAACATCAAAACACTGTCAGGAGACACGCTGCGCTTGCACATACATGCATGTAATGAGAGGTTTAAATGGTTGGCACACATCCTCACAGATCTCCTAGCACTGTCAAGTGTTTATTTATAGACTTTCACCTCACACGCGCACATGGGATCATACAAATATGCACATTAAGACACACATGCACCCCACAGGCATCTAAGCTTTCCCTTCCACTGCTGAGGTGAAGCATCCCTCTGGGAAAAGAAATGCATAAAAACAACCCAAAGCATGTATTATACAATTAATCAATAAATTATTGAGATCTCATTTTCTCTGGAAAAGAGTAATCGGGAAAATGTTATGCCACCGTCTCAACATCCCCACCCCTCCCGTTGTTGGGGTTGTGATATTGCAAAGTGAAAAAAAAAAAAAAGCAGCCAGAAGGAAATTAAATTAAATCACCATCCTGCTAGATTTATGTGACACTTCACATTTCACATTTTCATTGTGTTGATTTCTGCTCTTTTGAATGGAGGTGCGCTTGCGTGCGCTGTGCTGGTGTTGCTCAAAGTAAGAAGTGTGAAAGAAGGAAAACAAGATTGTGGGAAAAGCTTTCTGGCTTCCCCCATGCTTTACAAGAGATTTAAAATAGTGAGGCAAGGCACTTTGCTTGGGTTTGAGCTGTTGGTATTTTAGCTTTGCGTTTAGTGCCTCTGTGAAGTACGGTTAAAAAATGAGGAGATGGTGTTTGCACATACATGTGAGCTGTATTTGATTTGCTTCAATTGCACCTTTCATTTACATACGTTCACAAAGCCGTCTGTATTCCCTGTGTTCCCAGGAAAAGATGGAGGGCATGGTTTCACCGTTGACACAGCTGGTGATGCCATCTGGGTGCATGGCACACACACACACCCACCCCACCCCCTTTCCATCTGCATCCAGACAGGGCAGTTGCTATTTGTGTGGTGTCCGTATCAATGACAGAAGACACGCAAAAGCAGGGGGATATAGCATAGCGATGTGCAACTCATGCTAGAAGCGAAATCATCAGAGAGGTCAGCAGGTTGTTTGTATGTTTAGGGTTCTTTTTCACAGAAGTAATTGTTTTTTCTGGGCCCGGTCGCCCCCAGTCATACCCCTGTCTGATGAAAGGGGAGAAAACGAGACTGAGCGGGGGTGTCTGGTCCCCTGATTAATGGTATACACAGTGAGAGGGCGCACGGACCTACTGTAGCCATGCCTTGATTTATTTGCCACTTAGTACTGATGAAGCTTCAACCTGCAGTCGCACACACATGTTGTCATTGCATTTTTCTCTATCAGCGTCTTTGTTGTTTGTCCATTCTTACGTCTTGTTTAGCGCCAAATGGCTGCATGCTCCTTATGTTGACTTGTTGTGGTGTTTTATTTTTTCATAGGCCACCCTTAGGCATATATTCGGCCATTTGAATAGTATTTGGCATCACGTACAGCTTAGATTTGTATCTCATGTTTCAAAGTGTCGATATACTGTACTTGTAGGCAATAACTATAATAATTCACAAGTGATGAAGAAATCTATTGCTAATCTTTTTGCTAAACTTGGCAGCCATGGAATTTCCTGATTTATTGCAAGTGCATCACTTCATATTTATTATCCACAAATATGTCGGTTTAAAGAAAATTGCTGTACCTTTTAGCAACATACAGGCTGCAAATTGTTTAGTTTGGCATTCATTTAGGGAATGGCCATTCAATTGGTGGCCCGAGGGCAACACCATACCAGTCCCTGAGTTCAGTTCGAAACTTGGGAGACAAACATTTTTGCATCAAATTTCTAAAAAAAAACTAAGTGCTCCTGTTGTGTAGAGGAACTTGGACCTCTGTAAAGACATTGACATTGTTGCATCGACATTTTAACTTTGCTGCTTTTTTGTCTACTGTGTAATTTACATAACTGAGGTGTACCTCAAGGGACTCCTTTAAGTCCGCTCCTTTTTGGCTGTTACACATGTTTTCTTAATGGGATTTGTGCAACTCAAGTGTTGCTGTAGCCTCTAGGGTTGTTAACGACAAACCGATGCGACCGGATACCCGGTTTGAAAGGTGGCACGAGCGGTTGTGGTGCTCAGTGGCCTTGTGGTTAGAGTGTCCGCCCTGAGATCGGTAGGTCATGAGTTCAAACTCCGGCTGAGTCATACCAAAGATGATAAAAATGGGACCCATTACCTCCCTGCTTTGCACTCAGCATTAAGGGTTGGAATTGGGGGTTAAATCACCAAAATGATTCCCGAGCGTGGCCACCGCTGCTGCTCACTGATTCCCTCACCTCGCAGGGGGTGGAACAAGGGGATGGGTCAAACGCAGAGAGTAATTTCACCACACCTATTGTGTGTGTGACTATCAGTGGTACTTTAACTTTAACTTTACAGTGCCTTCAATCGATAATGTTCAGTTTTAAATCCTTAGGTTAAGCAATTGTAGACACATAAATCAGTTGTTGCGCCGAAACTCTACCCTGCATACTGCAATTAAGCTGTATAATGACACTATCTAATTAAATAAGTAATACAGTCATATACCAGAATGCTAATAGTTTCCATGCTGCTGTTGCCCTGAAAATGTTGTTTTTATATAAAATACTGTCTGTTCTTTTCATTTTTTAAATTTTTGTTTGTTTGTTTGATATTCATTGTAAAGTTCAGCTGTTTTTTCATTGGGGCCCTGACTCCACTGCAAGCATGAATTAATAAAGTCAAGTCAAGTCAAGAACTGAAAATCAGTTGACGGTTTTTGTCTTTAAAACGACACGAGAGCCAGGGTTGTCCGTGAAGAGTCACGTGCTTGTTACATTACTTCCGTAAATGGGGACGAGAATAGACGTAGACACATAGAGCGGGTGTCGCGCGAGACTGGCAATCAGTGGACAGTTTATGTTTAGAACGTGAGAGTCGCATCTCCCTGCCAAATAATTACCCACAAGATACGTAATGTCAACACCAAGGACCGTCTCCATCCTTTGCAGTCCGTCAATATTGTAACATCCCAAGTAATGGCAGAACAGACAGATTCCTAGTTTGTCTTTCTTTATTTCACACAATGCAATGGTCTCGTAAAGAGGGCTCAATCTCTGTGTCTTGCTCTCTTTTCCGGCAACTTTCCTTTCCCCTTTCAACTCCACAACACACTTCACTTGCTTCCCATCCTTGTCCCGGATGTCCCGCCCCCCTAGGCGTCTGTGAAAACACTGATTTGACTTGACTCTTGGAAAATAAATATATTTGACATGTGACATGTGTTTGCCTTTTTACTTTAAAACATATATTTGGGGATATATGTTGTGTTTTAAAAAAATGTAATTACTGGAAGCATGTCATATTTATAGAATGTGTTTTATTTTTGTATTTGAAGATGAATGTATCTATGGAGGTTCTCATTCATCAGGTTATTGTTATTCTCATGGCATTCAACTGTTTTTTTTTTGTCTTAGAAGACGTTTGGCCTCTCACCCGGGTAGTTTTCATCAGTTCATGCTCATAGACTTAGCTTGGACAGATCTTGTCTGAGCGCTTGGTGCCAAGGTCCTAACTTTTTATCCTCTAACAGAGTGGTTCTTAACCTTGTTGGAGTTACCGAACCCCTCCAGTTTCATATGCGCATTCACCGAACCCTTCTTTAGTGAAAAATAAAATGTTTGTTTTTTCAAATTCAAGACAAAGTTATATGGTTTTGGTAACACTTTAGTACGGGGAACATATTCTAAGTAACAACGACTTAATTTAGAGTTATTTGGACACTAGGGGAACATATTCTAAGTAATAAAGACTTAATTCAGAGTTATTTGGTTAGGGTTAGGGTCAGGGTTAGAGGGTTAGGGTTATAATAAGGCCACGCCGAATAAGGCATTAATAAGTACTTAATAATGACTAGTTAAGAGCCAATATGTTACTAATTTGCATGTTAATAAGCAACTAATTAATGGTGAATATGTTCCTCATACTAAAGTGTTAACATGTTTTTTTACTGGTGCATAAAATGAACCGTACATGAACATCACCTTGTTCAAACAACAAAACCAACACAGCGCATAAACTCACAACAAATTACACACCTGCAAACCAGTCCACTGTTGCCGTATCCATAATACGCCGATAGGGAGAAGTTTGTATTTACACGATAAGTCGGGTGTGTTTTGACCTCCGGCGAACCCCTGAGGCCGACTCACCGAACCCCTAGGGTTCGATCGAACCCAGGTTAAGAACCACTGCTCTAACATGAGGAGGAGCGTTTGCATAGGAAGGAATGCTTTTGTTCTTTTGTGGTGTAAAAAGGAATGTGTCCTTCAACAAATGTTAACCATACAATTGAATGATTCATACACCATATCGAATCTTAATGAATCGTTCATACATTAAATCGAATTGCATCGAATCATTCTGTTTTATAAACAAATCGTTTTTGAATCGCATCGTAACCCGTGTATCGAGATGCGAATGGAATCGTCCACCACAAAGAGATTTACATCCCTAGTAGTCTGTTTACTTCAGATTCACTCAGTAGTTGTTTTATTGAACTTCTTTAGCTCCACTAGTAGTGTTCCTCATGGTTCCATTTTAGGTCCTTTCATTTTCATCATTTGAGTTATTCAACTGGTGGCCCGCGAGTTCAGTTAAAAAAACTTGTGAGAGACTGTCATATTTGTAGCAGATTCTTAAAAATACTAAATGCTGTCATAAAGATGATCTTTGACCAGTGTTTTTGCAGAAGGTCTTTGAAAACAACAGTGCTGGGGCTTGGGCTCTGGGTCTTTCTGTGTGGAGTTTGCATGTTCTCCCTGTGACTGCGTGGGTTCCCTCCGGCAGTGGCGTGCAGTGAGGTTAATGTCTGGTGAGGCACGGCTGCATCATCACAGTCAGATTTACAAACATATGAACATGCAGTGCAGGTGTACCTAATGTTGTGTCCTTGCAGTCGTTCCCGGCTCATCCAGCGTGAGCATTGTTGTTTTTGCACTTTTTGGCTTCTTGTTAAGTGACTTTTTTTGGGTGGATTCGGTCTTGCACGTGGAGGGTTTGGGTATGGGCTTTGGTTGGTGTGGCCGCGGCGCTCCCATCGGGGGTGCATTCTGCGGCGGAGGTGCTTGGCACCAGGAGGCGGGGTTATGAGACGAGCCTCACACAGTGTGTCTTTGCAGCAGTTTTAGGAATGCTCAGCACTTTACACACATACAGTTGTTGACAAAATACACTGTACATTATATACCTCAGCTAACTAAACTATGGAAATGTATAATATAATTCATATAGCAATACGGTCTCACTGCACAGCAGGCCAGCAGTTAGCCGAGTCATTGCGCACAATCCACGTTGAGGCACAACGCAGTGACGTGCCTCAACTGGCTGCTGATCACCGCACCGTCTCTTCTCAGTATTTGAACGGCAAATGTGAAAATAAAAATAAAAATAATCTAAAACTGGTGAAGTTAAATGGAAAATAACTTTAGTATAATCACTGGATACATATAACAATTTAATTAATTTTTTTTTATTTTTACTTTTTTTTTTCTTTCCATGATGGCAGGTGAGGCCGTGCCTCCCCTGCCTCTAGTGACTGCACGCCACTGCCCTCCGGGTACTCCGGCTTCCTCCCACCTCCAAAGACATATACCTGGGGATAGGTTGATTGGCAACACGAAATTGGCCCTAGTGTGTGAATGTTGTCTGTCTATCTGTGTTGGCCCTGCCATTAGGTGGCGACTTGTCCAGGGTGTACCCTGCCTTCCGCCCGAGTGCAGCTGGGATAGGCTTTAGCACCCTCCGTGACCCCGAGAGGGACAAGTGGTAGCAAATGGATGGATGAATAGGGCAACTTACTCAACTCATCATGTGGGAAGACTTGACAAAATGCTAAAATTAATTCCTCCATGCAAATAAGCAAGTGCACGTGGACAAATCCAAATGCACACGAGGAAAATTATCACGGATTCGCTTTTGTCAGTTATGTGTTGCGATGTACTGTTTCCAGTTTGACTTCTCATTAACCAGCTGGCGCCTTTCAGGCTGGTGAAAACACTCCCAGCTGAGCCACACGTCCATGTGTCACTTGCACTCTTTGCTGGAGCATCCTCGAGAGCATGGAGCGTGTTCCCTGTGCAGCTGACACCACACATAATCTCATCTCTGTTCTCCCCACAGAACCCTGACATTGTGCTCGTCCATTATTTGAATGTGCCAGCCATTGAGGATTGTGGGAAACCATGTGGTCCAATCCTGTGTTCCATCAATACGGACAAGAAGGAGTGGGCCAAGTGGACCAAGGAGGAGCTGATCGGCCAGCTCAAACCCATGTGTGAGTGTTTATCTGAACTACTAATTGTTTTGCCATATTCTATTTAAAGCTTTTGTGTGGAGTAGGGTTGTATGGTATAACGGTATATTAGTATAGTACCGCGATACTAATGAATCATATTCGGTACTATACCGCCTCTGAACAGTACCGGTCCGCCACGCCCCGGTGCCCCCGTCGCCGTCATGTCGTGACATTGCTGTTTACGAGCAGACGAGCATGTTCTGCAGTGCACAATCACGGAGTACTTACAAGCAGACACAGTGTGTAGACAGAAAAGAGAGAACAGACGCATTTTGGCTTAAAAACTAACGATAAAGTTGAAGTTATAACACTAAAACGCACTCAGGAAGAGATGCTTTAAGACATGGCTAGCTAGCTAGCGGCTAATGTTCATCCGCCATCGGCAGTGTTTTAGCTACTTCTGAATCACTAATCCTGGTCTCCATGGCGACAAATAAAGTATGTTTCTTATAAGTATCATCCCTGCAGGATGAGGAATAGCTAAACATGCTTCACTACACACCGTAGCTCACCGGCATCAAAATGTAAACAAACGCCCTTGGTGGATCTACACCTAACATCCACTGTAATGATACCAAGTAGTGTAGCGTATATAGTCGATACTACTATGATTACGTCAATATTTTTTGGCATCACAATATCTTCTTTTGTTTTTAAAAAATGTATATTATGTTTATAAACTCAGGAAATATGTCCCTGGACACATGAGGACTTTGAATATGACCATGTATGATCCTGTAACTACATGGTATCGGCTTGATACCCAAATTTGTGGTATCATCCAAAACTAACGTAAAGTATCAAACAACAGAATGATAAGTGATTATTACATTTTAACAGAAGTGTAATAGAACATGTTAAAAGAGAAAGTAAGCAGATATTAACAGTAAATGAACAAGTAGATTAATAATTCATTTTCTACCACTTGTCATTAATAATTTTGACAAAATAATAGAATGGAAAATGACACAATATGTTACTGCATACGTCAGCAGACAATTTTTTTATTTTTTTTTTAAGGACAAACTTTCAATAAGAAACATATGTTTGAAGTACCGTAAGATTTTTTGTTAAAATAAAGCCAATAATGCAATTTTTTTGTGGCCCACTTAAATTAGAAAAGTACCAAAAAGTATCGAAATAATTTTGGTACAGGTACCGGTACCAAAATATTGGTATCGGGACAACACTAGCGTGGAGTCATCTACCCTCAATGTTGCCTTAGACTTATTTAGTCTGAGGATCCAATGTCAGCTCTTATTAGCTGATCGCTGCTACACTAAATGCCCTGAGCACCTCAGTCAGAGAGCATCTGACTGTCCCTACTTCCTGCAGCCATTTGCAAGTTGCAGGTCAAAGGTCGGCTCTTCCCATACCCCTGGCTCCACTCAGACCAAGCCTAAAGTGTGTTCCTTACTGACCCGAGGAGGACGTCAGGGCAAGAGGATGACAGCCCGTCGGTTATTGATTCACGTTAGCGCATGGGAGCAGGAATGTGTTAACCTGAGTCTCGCCAGATCCTTGTAGTTCGCTGAGCTCCACACAAGGATCTGGGATCGAGGGCAATGCAAACTCCTTCAAGATAGCAAAAAAGAATGAACCAATCAGGATTGCCGGGCGGGATTTCATTGATGTGACGTAGTGCCGAAGCGACTGTTTAATTCAAACAACAATGGCAACATGCAGCGAGGAGTCGTGTGCTGACATTGATTCTGCTATTGCAACTAAGCATATACGACACGGTCTCTCCCGAACGTTCAACAATTTCAAACCAAGTTCTGTTAGACGTTCGTCTATGCTTTTTTTGTTGCCGACTTTGAGAAATATTTTTTTGCTGTTCCCAATTAAGCCCTTTATTCGCATATGTTCTTTGCACAAACGACATTGATCGTCTACAGCAGTGGTTCTCAACCTTGTTGGAAGTACCGAACCCCACCAGTTTCATATGTGCATTCACCGAACCCTTCTTTAGTGAAAAATAAAATGTTTTTTCAATTCAAGAAATATGTATATGTTTTTTTTTACTGGTGCACAAAATGAACTGTGCATGAACATCACCTTGTTCAAAGAACAAAACCAATACCGTGCATGAACTCACAACAAATTACACACCTTAAACACATTACCATGAATTGATTAACGTGGACCCCGACTTAAACAAGTTGAAAAACTTATTCGGGTGTTACCATTTAGTGGTCAATTGTACGGAATATGTGCTGTACTGTGTAAACTGTACTGTTTCATATAATGTACCGGTATTCTCTTCCTTTGCAATCTACTAGTAAAAGTTTCAATCGATCAATCAAAAAACCTGCAAATCAGATGGAAAACTAGAGGGAACATTGTTTGAGGGTATCCATAATACGCTGATAGGGAGAAGTTTTTATTTACACGATAAGTCGGATATCTCTTTACCTCCGTGGCGGAGGCTCCGCTGAACCCCTGAGGCCGACTCACCGAACCCCTAGGGTTCGATCGAACCCAGGTTAAGAACCACTGATCTACAGAAATTGCTGCGTTGTTTCAGTAAAAGTTATCTAACTTTTCGCTCTGTCGTTATCCAATATGTCAGCTGTTCTGTTTTGGATTTCCCAGCGTCGCTCTCATCAGCGTCACGGGTTGATTTCGATGTGAGTGGTTGAAGTAGCACGTCATTCAAGATAACGGACAAGTGGTTTATCCAATCACATACAATGATTTTTTTTAGAAGGCCCCGCCTTCTGAAATACATCTCCTATTGAGAAGTCCCAGATCCTTGTGTGGAGCTCAGCGAACTACAAGGATCTGGCGAGAGTCAGGTTAGGAATGTGTGACTCACCAGGAAATATCCCTAACACACACCCTCTCCGTGTTGTTATCAGCTTTACAAATGCTCTGTTAGATGCGAGATGTGTTTTTTACAAGTCTCTGGGCATGCCTGAAGACTGAGGTGATGTTGTGGAAAAAGGTCAGGGTTTGTCAGATGATGGTAACAATCAAATTGGGACTTTTGCGAAGCTCGGAAATCTTTCAGGGAGCTGTTAATACTCATAACAACTCGTCTGTGATTTGGGGGAGTCGAGCAGGGGATCGCAGGGCGATGACTTCCAACGGCCAATTATGTGTGCCTGGGCAAGGTAAAGAGCCGCTTGTCAGCAGCCTTAAAGACACTCACTTGCGTATACTGACAGGCATCATCACGTAGGTTTTGTCTACATCATTATCCTCCTCACTGCTCAGCTTCATGTCACTTTCAGGACATAAAGCCTTACCTCGGGACAGCCGCCGAGCAACAATGGCCTACAGTGTTCATTACATCTGTGACTTAATGTAAAAAGCAAGCACCATTTGCAGTAATGCTTTAAGTCATTAACTTTGGGAGTTGTTGGGACAAAGAGGGTGACGCCTTCTTGCTGCTAGGCTGTACGAGGGGATCCATAAAATGTTTAAAAAAAAAAAAAACCTCTCTGTCTTTGCCTTTTATCTTTTCTTTTCTTTCTAGCGTCCTTGTTACATTAAAAGACTAGTGCTGACGTAAGCTGCGTAATGGAGCAACATTGCCATCTTGTGGTACAATTGGATAGCGTCGCCTAATTAAAGCAAAAGATGAGGACCTTGATCAAGTCATGTTGTGTTATGTTAGGTGTACTCTCCAGACCCTTCAAACAAGGACACCTGTAAAATCCAATTGTATTGAACGCAGCATAGTTGTATAAAATTATTGAATGGTTAATATAATAATACAGCATGTATTATACATAATATACTGTATGTCACATTTCCATTTATGCTTTTTTTTTGTCTGTGTGCATGCTCTTGTCAATAATGGAGATGGAAATCATGAAAATTTAAACAAGTCTACACATTTTAATATTGTTGAATAATGTATTTATATTCTATACTGCAAATGAGCTGCGGTCTATCCTCAGCTGACATTGGCACAATCTCAAGGCCCATATAAACCATCCATCCATTTTCTACCGCTTCTCCCTCTTGGGGTTGCGGGAGTGGCTGGAGCCTACCCCAGCTGCATTCAGGCTGAAGGCAGGCTACACCCTGGACAAGTCACCCCCTCATCGCAGGGCCAACACAGATAGACAGACAACATTCACACTCACATTCACACACTAGGGCCAATTTAGTGTTGCCAATCAACCTATCCCCAGGTGCATGTCTTTGGATTTGGGAAGAAGCCGGAGTACCCGGACGGAACCCACGCATTCACGGGGAGAACCCAGGACCTTCTTATTGTGAGGCACCAGCACTAACCCCTGTTCCACCGTGCTGCCATATTCAAGAAATGTTCAATAAAAGTACAATAACCAACATTTTAACAGTAAATTTACCTGCTACTTCTTTTTTTATTCAACACAAAATAAAATAATACAATGTTAATATAAAAAAGTGTAACCAACATTATCTTTAGGTTGAATTAGCATATTATTTTATTGGTATCGGCCCATATAAACCATTCACATTCACAATTTAGAGTCTCCAACCTAACTTAACATGCATGCGTTCAAATGTGGGAGTGGAGCCCAAGAAAACTGACACAAACATGCACACTCCAACGGACATTCTAACATTTGGTCCAAATGTTAAAGCTGTTAAGCTCCCATGCGGACAACCTTAGATATATATCCGCCAAATTTGAATGAATGTACATTACAATTTGGTCCAGAGGCTGTAAGATATAAAACTCAGTTTAACATAATCTGATCCAGACAGCACCTATTTAAATTTAGCACAGGAAAATCATGTTTACCGCACATTTTTTCCGTTTTATTTCTACAAATCCAAAATAAATTCTGTATTTGAAATCAACTTTAAAATATGGTAGTCATAGTATAAATATGTAAACAGGTGTACTGCTCTGAAATAATAAGTCATAGTTATTTACGCCTTCATTTTACAGATTATGGTAAATATTGATGGATTTGAGTGCTTTTGTCATCGTTCGCAGTGGTTACATTGCACTCCACTGTATGAAATATATTGACTATATTTTATTGTATTATTTTACCTTCTTAGTGTAGTAATACAATAGAGAATTCTAGACAACAACTTGCTATATTGGGCCCATGACAAAATGTTTTCACTCTTTTTGTTTGTTTATTTGAAAAATATTTGTATACGTGTTTAATCAAACTTGAATTCAATTTGAAGGAATTCATGGGAAGACATTATTCAAAAATGTATTTATTCAGTGCAAAAAAAACAAATTCAAGATAAGTAATACATAAATTTGCATATCTTCCTTACACATCGCCAGTCGGAAATGGTCCCATTAATAATGTTTACCAGCCCAGCTTTAACGCGGCGCACCACCGGGGCCAACGGGATCATTTGCCATTATATTCTAATTAGTAACAGAGCAGGAAGGGGCTAGGAATACATTTGCGTTGAAATTTCATATAAAGCGCCCTGTGAATAACTAATTTACATTTTACATGCATGCGCTTCTTCACGTAAAGTGGATGGGTGCATATCACACGCACAGCTTGCTTGACCTGCGTAGAGGAAGGGGAGGCCGTGTCAATTGTGCACCACGTTTAGAATACATCTGTAAACAAATACAGTATGTTTCTGACAGAAAAACTGATTACCATAGTTCTTTTTGTCAGTGCTTAATTTTTGATACAGGTCTCATTTTAGATTGTACTGATGTACTCTTGTGGCAGCGAAATGTTCACATATATTCACTTACTGTGCAGTTTTAACAAACCTGCCTATATTTTCAATCAGCAGATATTAGTTTTTCTCTCACGGGATCGTAGAACGTGTGATTATCTCACAGAATATATCTGATTCCACAGAGGTTCTGCTATTAAACCAGCAGACCAGATTTCCCTTCTTCTATCAGGATTATCTGTAATACCCAGCAGTATTGAGCAACTTAGTGTTATTCAGTGCATTTACTCTTACTCTAAGTTGCATATAATGTGTGTAAATCTCACAAAAAAAGTTTAACACAGGAATCCTTACTTCGTCAGAGTCACATTTATAACACATTTTTTTAGTCTGTCTGCAAACGGTGTATGTGTGGAGGCGTTCCCTTCAGATTGTAAATTAAAGCCTCTACTCTCTCCAAAAATATCAAAATGTAACTTTTGAAAACTTACACTATTAAATATAAATCTTGAAGACGAAAATTGCCGCAATTTTCTTTCCGACACAGTCAAAAATAAACTTAATAAACAATATATAGATTATCCGGTCACAATATTTGGTACACTTGCACACTCTCGAATCAGTACCGTTATTTGAAAATAACGATTTTGCACATCGATAGTGGTTTTATAGATTAGTTTGAATATGGCATCCCATGGCAACGGGCAGTCAAAAAAGTCCTCCCATTTTCCATTTGTGTTGTATGAGGCAGCCTTCAAAGATTTCTTTATTAAATAAAAATTATATATTTTTCTATTTATTTTAGTTCCTTTTTGCCAACTAGAATTTCTTATTAGAGGTTTACAAACTAATAATTTAGTAGTTCCATAATTAATTATTTGTTTCCATCTTTTCCCAATTACTCCAGTTAGTTGATAAAATGAAAAGCTTGAACAAGCATCACCATACATAGCTCTAAATTCATCATACTTCATAATTTTACCGTTCTCATTGATAATATCATTGACAAAAATGATTCCTCTTTCAAACATATTTTTCCAAAAGAAAGGCTTTCCATCTATTACAATATTAGAGTTCATCCATATTATCTGCTGCAAAATATTGTCTCTTTTTTCTGGCACATAAAATTGAAAACACCACTATGAGTGGATTGTTTCCTTTATGAACCCCGCCATGTTTCCCAGCAGACTCTCTACATAAGAAAAATGGAAGGTGATCACTTGTAAAAAAGGATACAATTTCTTTTGATACAGTACACGTTTTGTGTCCAACAGGACACTTGTGTACCACTCAGTGTTTAAATACATCTTTGGAACAATTGATGCTTTTAAAGACAGACACATAGCTTCAAGGTTGAGAAGTTTCAGGCCCCCATATTCATACTCTTTGTACAAAACCTTTCTTTTAATCTTTTCTGGTTTGCTGTTCCAGACAAAATCGAAGACCCTCCGCTCATAAATCTTCAAAAAGTTTTGTGATGGAGCTGGTAATGACAAAAACAAATAAATAAATTGAGGAATAATTAACGAGTTGGCAATAGAAATTTTACCATACAAGGTTAGGGATTGCATAATTTTGTCCAGCTTTCTTAGTCGATTATCATAATTTACTGAGCCTAGATCTTCCAGATTCTCTGGGACAACAACACCAAGTATGTTAACTGGTCCATCTGTCCACAAAACAGGCACTTTGCATTCCATGCGAAAGGACGTTCCCTTTAGATTTCCGATCCTTAACATTTTACATTTATCATAATTAAGGCCAGATTGCTGTGAAAATATGTCCAAAAGATTAAGAAGGTTCCGCAAACAATGAGGAAAAATCTTATCTTTGTGAATCAGCCTTTTCTGACATGAACTTCATCAAGAACAAACACAGAACACGCCTCACTGATGCACATCTGCAAGACTAACTCAGAGTTGCAGTCTCAAGTTACACACCAGAGTACAACACACTAGTTAACAGCATGCAATGCCAGGCTTCCCACTAACTGACAAAGAAACAGATAACAGATTTGGTGTCCAGTTCAAAGTGTGACATGATTTAAAAATTTGAGAGTTTACTTTTGTATTTTACATGAGTTATTATTTGTACAAACATGGTGCAAAGTAATTCATGATTTGTTAAAAAATGTTAGTGGCCAGCTAGTTAAAATGGGATATTGTGATTTCACAAGACTGTCTTAGAAGTGATCATTTGAAGATGTTCAATTTGAAAAATGTGCACTTAGAGAAAATATAAAAATAAAGTGTTGCATATTGATATTTATCTGTTTCTATACATATTTATTGTGAGAAATCATTAAGATTATCAGTGTTTCCACAAAGATAAATATCATTAATTATTAATAATAACATAGTTAAAGGTAAATTGAGCAAATTGGCTATTTCTGGCAATTTATTTAAGTGTGTATCAAACTGGTAGCCCTTCGCATTAATCAGTACCCAAGAAGTAGCTCTTGGTTTCAAAAAGGTTGGTGACCCCTGGTATAGAACATATGTCAATCTGTGATGTCACAAATGACCCACTGTTTTAAAAAGACTCCAAAACTGCGTGCAATACATGAACCTTATGATTCAACACAATTTGGCATATTTTGTAACATTGTAACAACATATATAAGTCAGAAAAGAGGAAAACCATCATAGGGCCCCTTTGATGTTGCACAGCGACAGTATTTCCCCAAAACTGTGTCAATTCTTGTCCTCATCAATTGTCTTAATCTTCCCTTCCCTAAATATTTCAGCACATTTACATTTTTACACCCCTAATTAGACACAGAAGAAAGGTAAAATCAGAACTTTGTGAATTGGTTGAGCTTTTTTGGGCTAATAGAGACGAGACTGACACTGTGAAACTGTGGCCTTGTCTGGCCTTGCCCTCACTCACACCCTCTGGTGTTTGATGAGAAAGGGAAGAAGCAAGAGAGTGAGGAGAGGCCAAAAATATTGGCATCATTACTCAGTCACGCTACAGTTCCATAGACAAGGCAGCCAGCTTGATTCACTCCTTTGGTCTCATGCTATAAACGTGCAGCTCTCTCTGCAGCTATGCCCCCAGCCTGCTGACAGATAGCGCATGAGCAGCTTTAACAAATACTCAGACAGACAGAAGGCCTGTCTTCAGGCGAGAGACACGGGGTCAGAGAAGAACAAAGAAAAGTGTGCTGAGCTGGGTGCACAATGCCGTCCCGTAGTGCAGTGTTTTTCAACCACTGTGCCGCGGCACACTAGTGTGCCGTGAGATACAGCCTGGTGTGCCATGGGAGATTATGTAATTTCACCTATTTGGGTTAAAAATGTTTTTTTGCAAACCAGTAATTATAGTCTGCAAATTATGTGTTGTTGTTGAGTGTTGGTGCTGTCTGGAGCTCGGCAGAGTAACCCTGTAATACTCTTCCATATCAGTAGGTGGCAGCCGGTAGCTAATTGCTTTGTAGATGTCTGAAACAGTGGGAGGCAGGGTGCAGGAAAAAAGGTGTCTAATGCTTAAACCAAAAATAAACAAAAGGTGAGTGCCCCTAAGAAAAGGCATTGAAGCTTAGGGACGGCTATGCAGAACAAAACTAAAACTGAACTGACTACAAAGTAAACAAAAACAGAATGCTGGACGACAGCAAAGACTTACTGTGGACATCCGAACATGACATGACAATCAACAATGTCCACACAAAGAAGGATAAAAACAACTGAAATATTCTATATTGCTAAAACAAAGTAGATGCGGGAAATATCGCTCAAAGGACGACATGAAACTGCTACAGGAAAATACCAAAAAAAGAGAAAAAGACACCAAAATAGGAGCGCGAGACAAGAACTAAAACACTACACACAGGAAAACAGCAAAAAAATCAAAATAAGTCATGGCGTGATGTGACAGCTCGTGACAGTACACCTACTTTGAGACAAGACCTATATTGATGCATGGTTGGTTATGGTTTAAAGTCATATCCAACAATTGCGACAATGAATTTTTACTTTCAACTGAGTTTCGTTTTTTAATGATTTCTGCTGGTGGTGTGCCTTTGGATTTTTTCAACGCAAAAAATGTGCCTTGGCTCAAAAAAGGTTGAAAAACACTGCCGTAGTGAACGCTAGCAACCAGTTAAGATGCCTGTGTTTGTCGACATGGTGATGTGATGTTACATTTAACAAAGAACCGTTAGGATGGTGATGTGACTGGCTTGTGTTTGGTGCCTCAGTTATTTCTGTGGCTACTGCCTTGTTATTTGTATTTAGGCGCCTAGCCTTCGGTCAGAAATACAGGCAAACATCCATGATGGTAACTGCACGTCAACAACTCACGGCCTCCAGGAGTGGCGCCCGGCCACACGAAGAGGAACGTGCCAAGTCTCGCATGAAAGATTAGGGTAGGGGAGACACTGAAAAGCAAGATTTGGTTGGACAAATTGGAGACTGCACACCCATGGTGGACATAAGCAGTTGTATCCAGCTCTCCTCTGTCATCCTGTTCAAGTCAGATCAGCAGAGCAGATGCTCCGCTCTCCTAAAGCCTGCTGGCTTTGTCACGGAAGCGCTGTCCTTACAACCGAGCATGCACTCAACTCATTTGTACTGTTTACATTATGCAAGACCTGGAAGTCACTCAACACCTACTGTAAAACATAATTCAACATTTGTTGGTATAGTAAAAAAGAATCATAGGAGTAAATGAATCATGTTTCTACCTGCAACAGTAAGTTGAGTGGAGCATAAGACATGAACTCCACTGCCATCTGTTGGTGAACAGCCTGTACTGCTGCAAAAATGTTGAGTTATAATAGTCAACCCTCTTAAGTTGTTATTTTGTTTTCATTTTGTATTTTGTTACTCAATTTCCATTTCCCTGACCATTTCATATTCATGTATTAATTTTCTAAATAGGGTGACCACTGAGCTGGAGTCTATCCCAGCTAACTTCAGTTGGGTGGGGGGTACACTCTGGACAGGTCACCTCCAGCCAATCACAGGACACATACAGTATAGGCAAACAACTATTTACACAGACATTAGCGTACAAGTTATATGAGAGGCTTTTATATTTTGTGTCTCAGATTGAACTTTTTACTGTATATTTAATGGATGTCCCCACTTGGTGGCTGCAAAACAAGTTTACCTTTAGGTACTAGTAAATTACCCTAACCTAACCTTAACACTCCTAAGCAACGTCTCTAATTAACTTAATACAGTAGTACCTCAACTCACAAGCTCAGTTGGTTCTGTGGCGGAGCTCTGAACTCAAAACACGTGTATCTCAAGTCAACCTTGCCATTGAAATGAATTGAAATCAATCAATCTTTTATGTAATACAATAAAATAGTATGTACTTCTAACAAGTATATTAGTTTTATGAAGTTATGTCATAGTAATGTACGCCTTCTATGGTATCTTCTTCGAGCTGCTTCTCCGTCAAACACTCTGTCAGCAGAGTTGTCATATTTTCATGGATAAATGTCTGTTGTTAAGATAATATGTAAACACTACTCATTCTGCATCAGAATGATGCAGACTAGCAGTGATAAGCTCGATCTGCATTACCAAATCTGCTACACACTCGGTCATGTTTTTGATGATTTATTTTTTAAATTCAATTAATTAATTAATTTCAGCACTGCCCTTTATACCCATGTTCTTCCTTCCCAGGGTTGGAAATCAAAGTCATGCCATAAGTTAATGCAAGCTTGTAAGACCAGATGTTTTGATCTTACAAGGCTCACTGTGACATTTGCTATGCCAGCTAATGGCGTTTTTGTGGTAGAAAGCCCGAGTACCCAGCGGAATAAAGAGTTGTTCCAAATGATATTCAAACCCTTCATCTCCTGACTCTGAGGCCTATATGCTAACCACTAGGTCTTTGTGTGAGCCACTATATACAAACCCCATTTCCATATGAGTTGGGAAATTGTGTTAGATGTAAATATAAACGGAATACAATGATTTGCAAATCATTTTCAACCCATATTCAGTTGAATATGATACAAAGACAACGTATTTGATGTTCAAACTGATAAACATTTTTTTTTTGTTGCAAATAATCATTAACTTTAGAATTTGATGCCAGCAACACGTGACAAAGAAGTTGGGAAAGGTGGCAATAAATACTGATAAAGTTGAGGAATGCTCATCAAACACTTATTTGGAACATCCCACAGGTGAACAGGTGGGTGCCATGATTGGGTATAAAAGTAGATTCCATGAAATGCTCAGTCATTCACAAACAAGGATGGGGCGAGGGTCACCACTTTGTGAACAAATGCATGAGCAAATTGTTGAACAGTTTAAGAAAAACCTTTCTCAACCAGCTATTGCAAGGAATTTACGGATTTCACCATCTACGCTCCGTAATATCATCAAAGGGTTCAGAGAATCTGGAGAAATCACTGCACGTAAGCAGCTATCTCCGTGACCTTCGATCCCTCAGGCTATACTGCATCAACAAGCGACATCAATGTGTAAAGGATATCACCACATGGGCTCAGGAACACTTCAGAAACCCACTGTCAGTAACTACAGTTGGTCGCTACATCTGTAAGTGCAAGTTAAAACTCTCCTATGCAAGGCGAAAACCGTTTATCAACAACACCCAGAAACGCCGTCGGCTTCGCTGGGCCTGAGCTCATCTAAGATGGACTGATACAAAGTGGAAAAGTGTTCTGTGTTCAGACGAGTCCACATTTCAAATTGTTTTTGGAAACTGTGGACGTCGTGTCCTCCGGACCAAAGAGGAAAAGAACCATCCGGATTGTTATAGGCGCAAAGTTGAAAAGCCAGCATCTGTGATGGTATGGGGGTGTATTAGTGCCCAAGACATGGGTAACCATACTTGCCAACCCTCCCGTTTTTAGCGGGAGAATCCCGATATTCAGCGCCTCTCCCGACAACCTCCCGACAGAGATTTTCTCCCGACAAACTCCCGGTATTCAGCCGGAGCTGGAGGCCACGCCCCAAAAAAAAAAAGTCTGCCGCAGCTGCGATTGGACCTGACCAGCCCTGGGTACAAGTACTGGAGTACCAATTGCTTGCCAGGGAAGATCTTCCCCAGGAAGCAAGGATTGACCGGTTTTGGGCCATGCTAGGGAGAGATGGAAGATTCCACACTCTCGTGCATTTGATGAAAGCACTTGTGTGCGTGCCACACAGCAATGCATCATCAGAAAGGGTGTTCAGCATGGTTAGAAAAATAGTGACAGAGAATAGAATTCACTGAAAGTCAAGTATTTATATATATATATATATATATATATATATATATATGTATATATATATATATATATATATATATATATATATATATATATATATATATATATATATATATATATATATATATATATATATATATATATATATCATACTTGCCAACCCTCCCGTTTTTAGCGGGAGAATCCCGATATTCAGCGCCTCTCCCGACAACCTCCCGGCAGAGATTTTCTCCCGACAAACTCCCGGTATTCAGCCGGAGCTGGAGGCCACGCCCCCTCCAGCTCAATGCGGACCTTGGCGGACATGGCGACGCCGTCGACGAGCAAGATGAAGAAATACGCTTGCAAGTTCCAAAACGAATGGAAACAAGAATTTCAGTTCATCCAGGACAGTTCGAAGGGGAAGGTGTATGTTGCCTGTAAATTTTGTAAAACAGAATTCTCCATTGAACACGGTGGCCGAAATGATATACTCATCATGAACAGAGAAGTTAAACAGGGACAATGCTGCCATCTAGTGGATAGCCACCAGAACACAGAAATTCAAGTATTTATTTTATTTATTATGTATAATAAAATAAATATATATATATATATATATATATATATATATATATATATATATATATATATATATATATATATATATATATATATATATATATATATATAGAGAGAGAGAGAGAGAGAGAGATAGCTAGAATTCACTGAAAGTCAAGTATTTCATATATATATATATATATATATATATATATATATATATATATATATATATATATGAAATCCTCGAGTTGGTGAAATCTAGCTGTAAATAACCACGCCCCCAACCACGCCCCCTGCCCCCGCCCCCAACCACCCCCCACCCCCGACCAAGCCCCACCCCACCCCCTACCCCCCACCTCCCGATATTGGAGGTCTCAAGGTTGGCAAGTATGATATATATATATATATATATGAAATACTTGAGTTGGTGAATTCAAGCTGTAAATATACTCTCCTCTTAACCACGCCCCTAACCACGCCCCCCCCCCCGCTTTTAACTTTTAACTTTAACTTTTAACTTTAACTCTTTTAACTTTAACTTTTTTTATGTTTAACTTTAACTTTAAACAGTCTGATTGCCTTCTCCAAGTCCACAAAGCATTCGACCGTGTCCCTCGGGAAGTCCTGTGGGGAGTGCCTAGAGAGTATGGGGTATCGGACTGTCTGATTGTGGCGGTCCGCTCCCTGTATGATCAGTGCCAGAGTTTGGTCCGCATTGCCGGCAGTAAGTCGGACACGTTTCCAGTGAGGGTTGGACTCCGCCAAGGCTGCCCTTTGTCACCGATTCTGTTCATAACTTTTATGGACAGAATTTCTAGGCGCAGTCAAGGCGTTGAGGGGATCCGGTTTGGTGACTGCAGGATTAGGTCTCTGCTTTTTGCAGATGATGTGGTCCTGATGGCTTCATCTGGCCAGGATCTTCAGCTCTCGCTGGATCGGTTTGCAGCTGAGTGTGAATCGACTGGGATGAGAATCAGCACCTCCAAGTCCGAGTCCATGGTTCTCGCCGGGAAAAGGGTGGAGTGCCATCTCCGGGTTGCGGAGGAGAGTCTGCCCCAAGTGGAGGAGTTCAAGTACCTCGGAGTCTTGTACACGAGTGAGGGAAGAGTGGATCGTGAGATCGACAGGCGAATCGGTGCGATGTCTTCAGTAATGCGGACGCTGTATCGATCCGTTGTGGTGAAGAAGGAGCTGAGCCGTATAAGGCAAAGCTCTCAATTTACCGGTCGATCTACGTTCCCATCCTCACCTATGGTCATGAGCTTTGGGTTATGACCGAAAGGACAAGATCACGGGTACAAGCGGCCGAAATGAGTTTCCTCCGCCGGGTGTCGGGGCTCTCCTTTAGAGATAGGGTGAGAAGCTCTGCCATTCGGGGGGAGCTCAAAGTAAAGCCGCTGCTCCTCCACATCGAGAGGAGTCAGATGAGGTAGTTCGGGCATCTGGTCAGGATGCCACCCGAACGCCTCCCTAAGGAGGTGTTTAGGGCACGTCCGACCGGTAGGAGGCCACGGGGAAGACCCAGGACACGTTGGGAAGACTATGTCTCCCGGCTGGCCTGGGAACGCCTCTGGATCCCCGGGGAGGAGGTGGACGAAGTGGCTTGGGAGAGGGAAGTCAGGGCTTCCCTGCTTGGGCTGCTGCCCCCGCGACCCGACCTCGGATAAGCGGAAGAAGATGGATGGACAGTCTGATTGCAGCTAGAATAATACTTTCTAAGGCACGTTGGTGCGATCTGTCTTCAGAAGACATCTCATATGCTCGAATGAGATTTAATAGGAAAAAAAAATATTACAAGGTAGTTATACCACACTGTATACTATAACCTCAATAATTGACATATTATTTTAATACCTTTTCAGATAATGTCCAAAAAATCATCTCATTACCTCTGTAAAGGTATAATTTTATAGAGATGTTCTTTTTATTTTTTTTATTTTTTATTTTTTCCCCACAATGTATTTTTCAGTTATGTCTAATATCTGTCTTGTGTCTGATTAGACACATTGAGATAGTTGGCAAGTCGAGCAATGGCCAATATTAGAACGTTCTGGGAAGGTTCGACTGAGCTCACCAGTCTCTGCCATGGCCATGAGTGCAGCAGCATCAGCATCAGCTAGGGTGTGTTTCATCCCAGACAGTTCCCCTGTCAGAGCCCAGAATTGGGTCAGGGTGTGGAAAGAGGAGGCTTGCTGTCACTTTCATCAGCTCTCATTGAAAGGACACAATAGCAGGCAGAGAAAGAAAAGGCAACTTTGACAATGAGAAGTGCAGGGAAGCGACAAGGTAGTGGTGGGAGATAAACGTTGCTCAGGAGAGGAAGTCAGAGGGAAGAAGACACAATACTTTGCATTTCTTGTTATCACAGAATAATGGAAAGCTTGATAGAAAGCATGGCAGGAAATGTGTGTATTTGTAAAACGAAAACAAATCATTATAAGCCAGTCAGGGGGTTGTTTGTTTGCCTTGAGGCCTAAGCAGAGATCGCTGTGAGGTGTCAATTGAGCTATATTACTGTTGTCAAGTAGCAGGTCGGGGCAGTGGATGGGGCGG